>NW_026461268.1:0-61848 GCF_021730395.1 Mercenaria mercenaria | reverse complement strand
ACTCTTTTGTTTTTAAATAATTATGAAAAAAAAACAACATAAAATACCATTCGCGTCAACTTCTGACTGATTGACTAGACAAACATTGATGATCTCAGAGAGAGACTATTTCCCAGATGTGCACGGATTTTTCATGCAATACAAAATGTCATGTCCTAATTGCTGACAAATATGTTTACAGGTTCGTAGCAAGTTGGGCATTATGTTTTATCAATAGAAGCAAATAAATTGTGACAAATAATGTCGTGTTCTTTATTCTAACTATTTTTATCATACATACACGTTACAAACGATCTTCAAATCCGAAACCAATCTGGACTATGTAAAACAAAAGAAGCATGTAGGTAAGTCAGTTATCATTCTCGGAATAGGTCTGCATTGTGTTTATAGACCTGTGAGGAGATTTGAAAATCTCGCTCGCTACGCTCGCTCGGTTCACAAATCCTTCACAGGTCTATAAACACAATGCAGACCTATTCCTCGAACAATAACTTTTACTTACAGTGAGGATGGAAATATATACAAATACTGTATTCTGTAAGATCCAGAATATTTAAAAACAATCCAATTATTCTTTTCAGTATTAGGATAGCCATTAAGTAAAAATGTAAAATAACTTACCAACACACTTGAGAATCCTTTTCAGATACATATATGAGCAGAAATGTTGAAGTAGTAAATATATAGATACTTTAGATTACTAGGTATTTACTATTTTGACGTAAGAAAGTAGTATATACGGAAGTAAATGCGATTATCTTTTGACAAACATGGCTGACAGAAAGACGATGTATGTAGTTAATTTCCTTGTCTTTTTTCATGTTTTTATGTGAGTATGCAATGTTAGCGTAAAACTTTTGATAGTCATAATATCCTGTATTGATAACATGTTTTGTGTACTAAATATTTCAATCGAAATGTCACATTATGTGGCTGGAATTCATTAAAATGTACTCAAAAAAGTCTTCAAAATGAACATGTTTTATGTTTCTAACTGTTTTAAAGTACCAGAAATTGCAGTAAGACCTTAATTATTAAAAGTATTAGTTCCATAAATATCTCTTTGACAATATTTAACAGTATCAAAGTTTGAAATTGATTTTTATAGCTTAAAAATTGTATTGATTAGGAGGTGGTTTTAAATTTGCGGATAATTCCTAACTGGATTAGGAAACAGTGCTGGATAAATACGAACTTAGAATGGATAAACACCTAACCAAACGAAAACGGCTGTTCGTCTGTGCTTTGTTTTTTTATGGACTGTTGATGCTCAAAGTTCCTTGATCTACCCACCCCTGCAGGGATGTGGAATTCCTATGTCCAACTTATCCGACTCGTGATTTTTTTGCCGGCGGACAAGTGCATTTTTCATTCTGTGTGTCCGCGGACAAGCATACTTTTTCAGGTATAAAATAAGAAAACATAAAATATCATTTAGATTGTGTGTTGCTTCAAGTGTATGGAGGTGATACAGATAATGGGTTCTTTGACTAGGTCTCGCGCACACTGTAACTCGGTGACTATGATAAAATATCAGAGACGATTTAGATACAAGAAGATTTATCTAACGTCGGATAAGTATAAATATATAACACTAGCTTAAAGCTATTTTCCGGCAAACACATGTAAATAAGCTCAACATAAGTAAATCAGCTGTAATAAAATGCAAATATGTTAAAGCACATTAAAGCAAATAAAGCAACTGGCGCTAAGTAGATAAGAAACAAATCACAAATTATCACATACATGTTACAGCGCATTAAAACAAAATAGCACTTAGGTACTAGCAAATAAAAGGGAAAATTAATTTACCACATACAGATTAAGCACATTTAAAGCAACATAAAAAAAGATTAACTGACACTACACAAAAATAAGAAGAGTCACATTTTACAACATGCATTAAAAAAAACATAAAAGAAGAAATCATATACATGCTAAAGGGAACATAAGAACTACTTAAAGTAGCTGAAGAAAAATATTTGCATCATCAGCATATAGCATTCTGTAACTAAAATTAAAAAAGGAAAACAAGGGTTACACACAGAGAACTAAAAGGACATTTAAAGACATCAGAAACGTAAACAACTTTAAAAAAGTATTATGACAAGTTTGTAAGTAGAATTCCAACAGTTACTGCTGAGACGATAAGTCACTGTCAAAGGAAATATTTGAGCCAGTAGTCAGCCAAATTAAAATCAAAAGCACACAGAGATCGCAAGTATGACTAAAACAAGTCAGAACGTTTCAAGAATCTTTCTCTGAATTCATCTGGCTTTGCACCATTGTGTGGGCAGGCAGTGTTTCGGGCATGACCTCAAAAGATCCCGAACACTACTTACGCGATTTCAGACTTTTATAAACGTTAAAAGGCAAATATTTCAATAGCTTATTTTTACCACAGTTACTGTGATATGCTTTTCCTTTCATTGTCCTAAATAAAGAACTCGATCTCCAGTCTATTTGCGCTTTCATGAAGGTTTAATAGTACAAATCATAGCAAGTGAAATTTGGCTATGAACAAGTGGATTTTTAAGTTCCGTGGACAAGTGAAAAATGTAAGGATACCCACACCCCTGTCCCGTCAGTCCATGCATCACTCCCCCACCCCACCACACCACACCACACACATACACACACACTTTTCTTCCCTATTTACCGTCTGAAAAAAAATATCATATTTAATAATTAATCATAAGTCTAATCCCATTTAAACAATTTCAAAAATATTCCATTAGCACCTCTATAAAAATCTCTTACACTATACGATATACAAGATTTGAAACAAACACAATTCTTCTGTGTGTGTGTTGAGGGGGGGGGGGGGGGGAGAGAGGGTTGGGGACTACAGAACTTCGAACATCGGTGGTATTAAATAATTTCTTATATGAATATAATAATTTTGACTTTTATACTGAGTTATTTTTTTAGGTTTTATCCAGATTTTTCCAAACATTCCTATTTGCGTAATATTAAAATTATGAAAAAATATTTGACTGTAGTGGGCATACATATAACATCTTGTAAAATTAATGACAAAGTTTGAAGACAATACTGCTTATAAAGTAATGTTTACAATAATCACACCATGTACACCATGTCAACTCATTCATTTCTATAGAATACTAGTCAGTTAGGTGTTTATCCGTCACGCAATTTCGTGTAAGTTAGGTTTTTATCCATTCCTCGTGTAAACTGAGTTCGGTTTTTATCAACTCAAAGTTAGGTTTTTATCCCTTTTCTCGCTGTCAGTACATTTGAACATGTATTGTGTCAACATGAAGTGGGTTAACAACATAGTGTAAACGGGCCTATAAAGCAGCATATCTTTGCTTTCAAACAACAAAATAGTCGAGGCATCAAAAGCATAGAAGTATTTTTAAAGATTTTTTGTAAAAGTTTTCATTGAAAAAGTTGCCTTGTTCGTCGTTTTTCCACCTGAAAACACAAGGGTTGATATATTTAACATGATGCATTTTGAAATAAACATACACTTGATCAATGGAGATAGATATAACAACAGAAACATTCCTTTATACATCGTAATTACACAGAAAACAAAGTTGTATCGGCTTTACATCCGCCATGTTGACACAGAGTTAGGGTCGCTGAACAGAGTTAAGATTATCCGGGTACATGGCGTGGTAATGAACGTTATGATTTTACGTGTGAGTAACCGCGCAAATCTAAATGTTTTATCTTGTAAGTAAGTGGTTTTCGGCATTTTGTATTTTAACTAATAGCTAACGAAATATTTTTTCACGAATCTTGATCAGTTCATGTATTTTACGCTTTCAGATACCGGTATTGAAATGTTGTACGGAATATAGGGTAATGGTTGCTGGAACGACATGTTAATCATCACCGCCATTTTGAGATATATTGGGCAGTTTGATTGGTAATACCTACTAGTATTTTCCCTTTTTAATTGAAAATTTGTTATCTAAATACGAATAGCTTCGCTAAAAAAAGTCCATACTTCAGTAGAAAATAGTGATATCATGAACATAATTAATGTAACCATGGAAACGAACAATGCAATCTATATATCTAACTAATGATTCAAAGGCTTTGATAATGACCAATTTGTTATCAAGATTTCAGCTTAATAACTGTATTGCTAAGTACATTCCACTCAATTTTCCACATAAAAGTCATATGAGTATTGCTGTTAGTAATTTAAGGTTTGATATTTTTATACATAAATGAAATTAAAACATATATAAAATTACTTCAAAACTAAAATGTTTTGAAGTCGCATGATAAGTAAAAAATGAGTTTCTTTCTTTTAATATTACGTAAAAAAACAGATATAAAGTATATTTAATATGACTGTTGATACTGACACTTGTAACTTTAGATCAAAGTTTATCATGTGATTCCATGGTTCGTTCGGTCACCAAGCTTAAAAACGTGAATATCTCACATAGAAAATTTTAATTGCTGCAGACTGTTTCAAGGCGGTTCCCCTGTGTACTTTGTTCCGACTTTATAGTGTAGTGTTTGTTGCAGACTGTTCTATTGTGGTACCGCTTAGTTTTTTCTGCTTACTGTTCCATGGTGGAATCCCTGTAGTGTTTGTTGCAGGCTGTCCTATTGTGGTACCACATAGCTTTTTCTTCTTACTGTTCCATGGTGGTATCCCTGTAGTGTTTGTTGCAGGCTGTGCTATTGTGGAAACACATAGCTTTTTCTGCTTACTGTTCCATGGTGGTATCCCTGTAGTGTTTGTTGCAGGCTGTCCTATTGTTGTACCCCATAGCTTTTCTGCTTCCTGTGCCATGGTGGTATCCCTGTAGTGTTTGTTGCAGCTGTCCTATTGTGGTACCCCATAGCTTTTTCTGCTTACTGTTCCATGGTGGTATCCCTGTAGTGTTTGTTGCAGGCTGTCCTATTGTGGTACCACATAGCTTTTTCTGCTAACTGTTCCATGGTGGTATCCCTGTAGTGTTTATTGCAGGCTGTCCTATTGTGGTACCCCGTAGCTTTTTCTGCTTACTGTTCCATGGTGGTATCCCTGTAGTCTTTGTTTTAGGCTGTCCTGTTGTGGTACCCCGTAGCTTTTACTGCTTACTGTTCCATGGTGGTATCCCTGTAGTGTTTGTTGCAGGCTATCCGATTGTGGTACCCCATAGCTTTTACTGCTTACTGTTCCATGGTGGTATCACTGTAGTGTTTATTGCAGGCTGTCCGATTGTGGTACCCCGTAGCTTTTACTGCTTACTGTTCCATGGTGGTATCCCTGTAGGCTTTGTTTTAGGCTGTCCTATTGTGGTACACCGTAGCTTTTTCTGCTTACTGTTCCATGGTGGTATCCCTGTAGTCTTTGTTTTAGGCTGTCCTATTGTTGTACCCCATACCTTTTTCTGCTTACTGTTCCATGGTGGTAACCCTGTAGTGTTTGTTGCAGGCTGTCCGATTGTGGTACCCCGTAGCTTTTACTGCTTACTGTTCCATGGTGGTATCCCTGTAGTGTTTGTTGCAGGCTGTCCGATTGTTGTACCCCGTAGCTTTTTCTGCTTACTGTTCCATGGTGGTATCCCTGTAGTGTTTGTTGCAGGCTGTCCTATTGTGGTACCCCGTAGCTTTTTCTGCTTACTGTTCCATGGTGGTATCCCTGTAGTGTTTGTTGCAGGCTGTCCTATTGTGGTACCCCGTAGCTTTTTCTGCTTACTGTTCCATGGTGGTATACCTGTAGTGTTTGTTGCAGGCTGTCCTATTGTTGTACCCCATAGCTTTTCCTGCTTACTGTTGTTCCATGGTGGTATCCCTGTAGTGTTTGTTGCAGGCTGTCCTATTGTGGGTACCCCCATAGCTTTTTCTGCTTACTGTTCCATGGTGGTATCCCTGTAGTGTTTGTTGCAGGCTGTCCTATTGTGGTGCCCCATAGCTTTTTCTGCTTACTGTTCAATGGTGGTATCCCTGTAGTGTTTGTTTCAGGCTGTCCTATTGTGGTACCACATAGCTTTTTTTCTGCTTACTGTGCTATGGTGGTATCCTTGTAGTGTTTGTTGCAGGCTGTCCTATTGTGGTATCCCGTAGCTTTTTTTGCTTACTGTTCCATGGTGGTATCCCTGTAGTGTTTGTTGCAGGCTGTCCTATTGTGGGTACCCCGTAGCTTTTTCTGCTTACTGTTCCATGGTGGTATCCCTGTAGTGTTTGTTGCAGACAGTTCTATTGTTGTACCCTTTAGCTTACTGTTTCATGGAGGTATCCCTGTTATGTTTTTGCAGGTTGTCCTACTGTGGTACCCCATAGCTTTTTCTGCTTACTGTTCCATGGTGGTATCCCTGTAGTGTTTGTTGCAGGCTGTCCTATTGTGGGTACCCCGTAGCGTTTTCTGCTTACTTTTCCATGGTGGTATCCCTGTAGTGTTTGTTGCAGGCTGTCCTATAGTGGTACCCCGTAGCTTTTTCTGCTGACTGTTCCATGGTGGTATCCCTGTAGTGTTTGTTGCAGGCTGTCCTATTTTGGGTACCCCGTAGCTTTTTCTGCTTACTGTTCCATGGTGGTATCCCTGTAGTGTTTGTTGCAGACTGTTCTATTGTTGTACCCCTTAGCTTACTGTTTCATGGTGGTATCCCTGTTGTGTTTGTTGCAGGCTGTCCTATTGTGGTACCCCATAGCTTTTTTTGCTTACTGTTCCATGGTGGTATCCCTGTAGTGTTTGTTGCAGACTGTTCTATTGTTGTACCCCTTAGCTTACTGTTTCATGGTGGTATCCCTGTTGTGTTTTTTGCAGGCTGTCCTAATGTGGTACCCCGTAGCTTTTTCTGCTTACTGTTCCATGGTGGTATCCCTGTAGTGTTTGTTGCAGACTGTTCTATTGTTGTACCCCTTAGCTTACTGTTTCATGGTGGTATCCCTGTTGTGTTTGTTGCAGGCTTTCCTATTATGGTACCCCATAGCTTTTTCTGCTTACTGTTCCATAGTGGTATCCCTGTAGTGTTTGTTGCAGGCTGTCCTATTTTGGGTACCCCGTAGCTTTTTCTGCTTACTGTTCCATGGTGGTATCCCTGTAGTGTTTGTTGCAGACTGTTCTATTGTTGTACCCCGTAGCTTTTTCTGCTCACTGTGCCATGGTGGTATCCCTGTAGTGTTTGTTGCAGGCTGTCCTATTGTGGTACCCCGTAGCTTTTTTCTGCTTACTGTGCCATGGTGGTACCACTGTAGTGTTTGTTGCAGGCTGTCCTATTGTGGGTACCCCATACTTTTTTCTGCTTACTGTTCCATGGTTGTATCCCTGTAGTGTTTGTTGCAGGTTGTCCTATTGTGGGTACCCCGTAGCTTTTTCTGCTTACTGTTCCATGGTGGTATCCCTGTAATGTTTGTTGCAAACTGTTCTATTGTTGTATTTTCATAGCATTAGCCCTACTTACACTACCAGTCAACTCACTATGCTATGAAAATACTTCTATTGTGACTAATAAAAGTGTACAGGGACATAAACTGGCTGGACAGTGTATGCCTTGTTTAATTGTATGAGTGAAATATAATGGGCAGTGCAACGGTAATAATCAGATAAAAAGGAAATTTGTAGCCTTCCTGTTTAGCCTTAGGCGTTAAAAAATGTTTGTTTCCGGTATCCCGATCTACCCTAAATTTTTGGTCAGTGATGTTAGGAATCAATTTACTGGTGTTTTAAAGGCATAATTCCCTTAATTTTATTCATATTTGACACAAAAATAATTTCTGAAAAGTCTCACTTAATAAAGACCCCCCCCCCCGCCCCCCCCCCCCCGCCCCCTATCGGATATGTTTGCTGTTACTGGCGAAAAAGAATGCATTGGTGCACTTTTCGAGAACATTGGTAAAGTTTACTTCCACCATAACATAACTAAAATACTGTTGCAAAACGGCGCTATAATAAAACAAACAAATTGAGAAGACTACGTTCCAGTTGGTCTGAGGGAATGAAATGTGTAACTACCCGCGTGCACCATGTCACTGTCATGTGCAGAACTTATATAGTTGGACAGTAATGGACTCCATGATATCAAAGGACTAAAAGAAATAACAATAATGAGTGTATCTTAATATTTTGGTTGGTTGAGTGCTATGCTTTCAAAATATCCTCAAGTATTCTATTAAGTAGTAAAAAGCGACTCTTAATGGCCGCCACACGGTAATTTAACAGTCATTCTCTGTAACCACTGAGAAAATTTTGGCACGCATTGTCAAGCGTTTTCTTCAAACTCCTGCCGTGCAATGATAGGATAAATGTATTAAAAACAACCAAAAACATTTATAACCTCAATTTGATAGCTGGTTGCCATAGAAACGAACTGTAATTTTGTAGTTAGCATCAAATAATGACAATATGCAAGTTTTTAGGAAAATCGAAGGTCATGCCTGCCAAACTTCCTATATAGCTGGTTAAGTCATTACAGAGAATGACTGTTAAAATGGTTAATTAATCAGATTTTGGTCGACTAACAGATTTGTTCAAAACTTAAGCAACTGATCATTTATACTTATTTGTGTTCACCAAGTGCTAATTTTACGTCAGATGTTCTCTGGAAGTATTTTCAAACATCGATTTTCCTACCCGGGTTGACCAACCAAGATGGCGTTATCTAATATAAGTATAAATTAGATAAACATATTTTGCCTAAAGAATGATAATAATATAAGCACTACTGTATTAAAGTTGTCAAAGATTTGCATTAACAAATACATATTTTGCCAAAACTTATTAGAAATGCAAGTCTATAAAATCATCATTATCTCGCTGTGTCTATTTCGGTTGCGCAACCAGAATAACTTGAAAATACATGAATTCCAAAGCCGTATGCTGTTTTTAAACTTGACATAAGTTTCAGGTAGTTGAAATATCCCAATATTTATCAAATGCCAGGCGCCAGACGGATAGAAGTCGGTAACCATCGCTGTTCACGAACCGGCCTTTTCGGAACGAGTCCCATGACAAACATCCCCCGGACGAACGCTCCCCAAGGGGCTCGAACCTACGACCTCCCGATCCTGAGGCGGACGCCTTAACCACCGGACCACGGTGACCGGTTAAAATATGAAATAATGTAGAAATAACTGTTGCTTCGATATAATGCGAGTACGCCTTTGACTGTTACATGACCGACAAATTTGCTACAAGGTAAATGTTTATATTTTGCAAACAAATGAAAGAAATAAGCTGTTGCAAGTATGTTGAAATCCATGGGACGCATTATAGACGAACAATTGTTAATGTGCATTATCAAGAACTTATTGTGTATCGGAAGCAAATTTAAAGCAAAGCACATTTACCATTGGATAAACGACTTTTGCCTGGTAGGTTGAACTGAAGAGACTTCATAATCAAGTTTGAATTTCAGAAAGTCACAACCATACAGATGTTGCGATTTCATAATTGTACAGGTTCATGTACATGTATGATTTCAATCTTAATTTAATCACTATCTAGAACATTGCGATTTTGATAAAAAATCTTAATCGTGCATGTTTAACGTGTAAATGTAAAATAATCTGAAGCTCTATGTATGTATAAAAACAAGTTGTGAGTAGTTCGGACAATTTTAGAAAAGACTTATTCCATCCTTTAGAGTTCGACAAAAACATTCAAGTATTGAAAAGCTCTGTCCTACATGATAGCGGTTTAGTGAGCACATCACATATGTACGCTATCAACAATACATTACATTTTATTCAGCATGAATCATAACATATATGCTTATAGATAAGTTAAAGAATGAAAGAAAGACTTTATCGAAATTATCTAAATACCTTTATTACATATAACACAAAGGATTTTCTAAAGAACGAATAACAACTAATAACTATTAAAACACACAATGAACAATTCTATACCTTTTACGAAATGGACTTCTTTCCTTATAAAATGTTCGTACATATAAACAGAATACTTTTTGCAATAAAATCAAATTACCAGTTTATTGATTGTCACCAGTGAGAATTGCTGTCCTCAAGATATAGTATCAAATAATAATGGAAATTGTTAACTTACGCATTTAGGCACGTACACATCAAACATTGCGATTAAATTGATCGACATGTTGTGTACATTTTAAAAGAATGTTTTATAGTTTATTACGTTTTGCTTTAAATTTGTAAATGATTTATTTCGCCAGTCTTTATCAATATGTCGAAACATTTTGTATTCGCGGACAAAAACTCGAGAAACGAAGAAAGACTTTGAAGCAGCAAGGGGAAAACCGGACGCGTCTGCCTTAGGAAAAGAAATAGTAATAATAAGAAAGGAACAGAGTGACTTGGAAGACAGTATTCCCAAGACCTGAGAAACTTAACTGCTAAATGTTGGATTTATGATTTACCCTGGGCATTAGACTAGCTGTGAATCATACTTAATGTTATAATCAAATGATTGTGAAAGTCATCTTTGAAGATAAAGATTTTTATGCCAATCTTTGTCACGATTTTTCTTCCCTTCGGCAACACCTTTCGCTATGACAGGGCCATTCTCGTGAAGTCATAAAACTGGCCAAACTAAATAATCGACCAAGGGACCTGATCTTCTATACTTCGTATATAAATTCTTATCAAACTTGGAATCATCATCAGTCGGACATTTATGCAGAGCCATAGGAGGCGCCTGAATAACCATCATCCAGCCAACACGCAAACACTTCAAGACGAATGGCTTCAGATTACTTATGTATTCAATTCCCAGCGTTGCTTCACGAAATTCCTGGAAAAAATATGATATTCCCAATATAATTAAATGAAAACATTACTCTTATTATATATTTTTCCTATTTTTTTATCATTTTATTTTACTTAATTTGAAATATTTTAAATTGTACTGTAATCCTCCTAAGCACTAGTTTTTAATATAAGGCCTACATGCTCAAGCCATTTAACGTCTAGTAGTCTTCTATAATGTATCGTGAATATGGAAATACTGGATACAACCTTCTCTGCAAAAGAAGCTAAATTTGCCCAAAGTTTCTTCTTTATGGCCTCTAATGTTCTGTTTGTTTCATGGTCTGGTTTCTTTTTTCCTGGTACCTTACGAGCAAAATATAAATAATGACGTATTTAAGTTAAGAGTTAATAACTGCACACATTTAAGAAATAATTTATAGCAAAACAGTGCTTTATCACTATTTATACACGATGGGGGGGGGGTTATACCTCGGGCGTAATAATTTCACGATGGAACTGTTTCTTCGCGCAAGCATGGCGCCAATAGTATATCTTTGTTTATACACGCAAGGGCCGAAAATGGTAATACGTTCGGGCGAAAATTATTGCGAATTATTCAGCAAAGCGAAATAACTAACTCAGTATGTGTGTAAATTAATCAACACATTTGTGCAATGTGACATTTCGTTTAAAACATGTTGTTAAGTAAAATATTTCATGAAATTTGAAAGCGCTATTTACTGATGCGTACATGGCGCTAGATATCACGTTGACGTGACGTCAACATTACATCGTTGTGATGATTTAAGCATTGCTAGTCATATTTGAATGGTTAATCCAATTCCAGTTATACAATTATTTTGTATTTAAGTATTGTAATATGCAGTTTTCGAAATACATGAACAGAATTACGAAACTATTTGAGAATGTTGCTTTCCTATTTGGTGGTGCGATGACTAATAAAGTGTAAGACTCCATGATGCTTTTTTCCTAAATCCTACATATAACAAACGAAGGGAGTTGATTTTTGTCTTACAGTTTTCTTTCGTGCCCTTAAAAGTTAGGCTCTTGTTGCTCTGAATACAAACAAGAGTACTTTGGTGTAATTATACTTTAGATTTACCTTAATTTTATGTTTTGCTTTATTTATCTGTTATTTTTGCACTAATGTTAGAGCCTTTCTCAGCGGGGATTTTATTTACATTGTGTTGTCTTACTTGTTGAAGATAGGGTAAGTGCGAGGGTGGCATGCCCTAAACGCGTTTAAATCCCCAGTTTTCTTTATATAGGTTATTGACCGTTCCAAGGCGGTGCCCCTATTTTCAACTGGCCGTATTGTCTGTCTTGTATTGTCTGTCGCGTATATTTTCTTGTTCGTTGAAAGCGTTTTTTCCTCCTTCTCATTCCCCCTATTGCCAGTCCTTTCCCTTGCATTTACGCTACTTTTGCATCCCCTTCCCCCTTTACTCTGAGTAAGTTTTCGTGGCTTCACTTTGTTTTGGCAGTCGGAATCCTAAGACGGTACACAATTGGTTTTTTTTCTACTTGTGTGGGTGCGTTTGTATGCTTGTGAGTCTATAACGGTACCCTACTGTTTCCTTATGTGTTGCTTGTTTGTTTTTCTATGTTGTTCAGTTAGTCGTGGTTGTATTTTTATCTTTGGTACACGACTGTCTGCGCTACCGTGGTGTACGTTGTAGTGTGACTCTTATTAAGGACGTGGTATTCCCTTTGTATATTCGTCCTTGTTCAACCTTCCCCTTCGGGTTCCTTCACCCCCCCCCCCCCCCCCCCCCCCCCCCCCCCCCACCACCACCCCGCGACCCAATTTAGCCCCTTACCATTTCCTTCTCCTCCATCTACATTTAGCATAAATTAATATATACTTGTTGGATGTTTGAAGCAACCCGTCTGAAATATTTTTCCATTACAGCTTCTTTTTGTTGTGGGCCTGCTGTGCAGATGCGTGGCTCTTTGGCAGTGTTTTTGGTGCTCTGTGCTTCCGAGAAATCTACCCTTACCTCTTATCTTTTCTATACCAACATACGTAACAACTAAGTGACAATATTTGACATACGCAAACGTTTATGATAACCGGAAGACTTGCCTATCGTTATTCATTGCCAGGTAATATAAGGTCCACAACTTTTTAAGCAGACATGCCACCAGACTGATAATAGTATATTTCTACATTATTCAGATATTTTTGTCGAATTCAATTTCATAGAGACAGGAGCCAGTCTATTTTAGAGATTTTCACATAGGACTGATGTTAAGATATTGGACATAGGATATAGACTGGTTCGGTTCACTACATTAAATCATCATAATATATAAAGATATATCATAGACTAGGAGCTAGTCTACTCTTCAACGGCGTAATTTCAACACTTTATGAATAATCTAATTGTTTTCCGTTGCTTTTAAATCTCCCAGTGTACAATAGTTACATCAGAAACAGAAATGTAGCGATTAACGCCAATATTATAAGCACATTAATTCACATCTTCATTCTAAAAAAAATGACTTTCTATTTGATAATCCCTCAAAGACTGGTTGTATGAAGTTTATTTTTACCATATCACATGTTTCTATTCTCTCTTCCTCCTTCAGTCCTGTCTTTGCTTCTAATATCTGCACTAACTGAAATCAAAAATGAGCAAAAAAACTACAACCAAAAAGAAGGCCTAATCAAATGAAACTATTTAACTGCAAATTTATAGATGAACAAAATATAGTTAATATAACAAATGTGTTCTGATACTGACAAAGGAATACTCAATTAGGCTACGATCAAACCAAGTCTGCTATAAATTCGCTTGGTTGTGTTGTGTCCTTTTAAATGATCTTCTCATGGATGTCATAACAATGCATACTGAAATACTTTTGTAGGACAACTGCATGATTTTCCCGTTTCCTTCCATCTTCATATGTTTTAGTCATAGAACGTACAATAATTATTTTGACCTTTTTGTAATGAAATGTATACCCTTTCTGATGTCCTGTATTGTCCCAATATTCTTTGTAATTCGTCCATTGTTGTCCCTAAAAATGGTCTAACTTCATACTCACAGAACTTAACTACGTCCTACAAGAAATTTATATTTGACTGTAACGTCTCTAAACGTCTTTTTTATATTAATCAGTTTTCGACAGAATGGTTGGCATATATAACTTTATGTGGATATATGTTAATAATAATGTTAATGACATGTGGCTTTTAGGTACATGATTTTGATTGAAAGACTGTTGCGCGCTCTTTGTGAAAACGTTTAAAGTCACAGTTTCTTACGTAAGAACAATATTTTATAAAATATAGAAACTTAGGTTCTGAGTTTTGTCTAACCATGTTTTAAGTTCTAAGTCACTGTTACTGAACAAATAATTTTGACATACCATTTTTAAGTAGACTATTATATTATTTTTATTTGTATCTTTTCTTTAGTCTTAGACAGAATATGTGTTGTTGTTTTCTCCTTTTTTTCATTTATTTAACAATTATGCCTATTTTATGATTGGATAGAGATTTCTTTCTATAATACCTCAAACATAAATCGTAAAATTTCAACTGCTGCTTTATCTTTATGCCCATCCTTTATTAACGCTTCAAATGCATCGGTCCATTCATCGTCAAAAGTTTCGCCGTAAATTTCTCCAATCTTCATAGGTCGATTTGGGTCAGCAAGATAAGCCGTGACGGAGTTGCTGCCAACATGCCAGTTTCCAGCAACTGTACCGAGTCTACAATAAAGATCATATCAAAGAAATGAATATGAAAAAGTTTTGCTCGAACATTGCTAGTTGAAATGCGTAAAAGTAAACCAAAATGGAACATATGAGCCTACTCATAATTAAACAACAAAGTAACAAACACCATTCTGAATCAGAAAAAAATATGTACTTTAACAAACATTTACTTAAATGATAATGGTTCTACATCCTATCAAATAAACATAATTTTCCCATTACTTTTATTTTAGATTATACTTGTCAAAATTAAAATCAAACGATACTGCTACCATGTTGCTTGATTGCAATTTATGCTTTCAAAAGAAATTCTTTTAGAATTTAATATGTTCTACCGTTTCTTCATTTAGTTAATTTGAATTTTCCTTTGCATGCTTGCCACTGCTCTTTTAATTAAAACGTTCTCCAAACAGTAGAATTACTACATGATTCCTATAATAAATCATCGATCAATGTAGTTTTTTTTGTGCTAATGGTCAGTAAATAGTTCAACGCAGGTTTGTTTGGCTAAAGTCATAAACAAGAAAACCTTTTTGAAATTTGAAATGTGATGTCATGTATTCTTGCATAAAAACTACTTTTTTCACTGGATCCGCCTATGTATTAGCGGGACAAAAATCGTATGCAAACAAGGCGATTCGCGTGCTGTTAATACCTGATTTTTATTTTTGAAATGCTTTCCCAGGGACGTATATGTATTTCTACGCAGATTGACATCTGGTATTTGCGTCTTGTTTCTTTCATAAAAACCTCTTCTTTTAGCATAAAAGATGCAATCTGATAAAATCTGTAAAAAGATCCTTTGGAAGCAAAGAATGCCACCAAGAAGAAAAATAGCAGGCTTGGTTTGATTGAGTCTGTTCAAAACCATAGAATGTTTTGCTGTATTAGTTACCAACGCGAAATGCTCTGCCCCAACAATGTTCGTACTCGCTTCTTCCCTTGTTTAACACCGCCCCCCCCCCCCCCCCCCCCCCCCCCCCCCCATCCCTTTTTAGAACTCGGCGTCGTTTCAGTTTCAGTACATAACCGTGAAAATTTAAGAATCGCGTGTAACTTGTACGATTGTTTGTTTTTAGGAATCATGAAAACTTAGTTATCTTGAAAGATTCATTATTATTACAATCCATCAACACATAAAAGCTGAATTTTTATTTATTTTTATATCCAAATACTTCACTTATTTTGTTTTTATGTTAAATTCAAAATTACCGTTACGGTAGTTTACTACTCGACAATTAAACCGAAAGTGAGCCGGGACTGCTTTTTGTCTTTTATACTTTCGCAGAATGATGAGATCATAACAAGTTCGCTCAAATAATGGAGAGTATTATGTCAAGAGATTATCCAACATGGCGGCTTTAACTTCTTCCGTTATAGATTTAAGGTTATTTAAGCTTATTTCGATGATCATATGTTATGTAAATCCATTTTTAGTATCACATAATTATTACACAACATAAATAATGGTAAGATGATGATAATATACAAGTGAGATAAATTTTATATCTGAAATAACTAGGAATAAGTTACGCCTATGCATGGAAAAAGGTGGGTGGGAATGGATTTAGACTATTGATTTTGAAAAACCAGGTATTGTTGGAATCGTCTCTTTGCGTACCAAAACCTCGTGTAAATAATTGGTATTTCGTTTATATGCCATAGATTTCAGAAAAAGAAATAGGAAATTCAACTAAATTTTAGAAAACGTATGTATATTATAATACAATGACTTGAAATAACTAATTATATTTGTTTATCTAAACAGGGAGCAGTATATAATAAAAGAACTGCAGCAAGAACTGAATAGTTTTGAACAAGTTCTGAAAGATGAAAGAGATGCCAAAGCTAATGCCATATCAAATATTAGTAATCTGAAACAACAACTGGCAAAAACACGGAGAAAAATGCCTTGAAAATGAGGTTAAAGTATCAGATATCAAATTTCACCATTTTTAATATTTTAAATGAAAATATTTCCTCTAAATATTCCTGTGCATAGGAACAAAACCGCCACTATGTAGCCCAAATTTAACTTAATTGTCCAAGAGCTAAATGAAAAATATTAGTGACTAATGACAACCAAGGTCAACAAAATGGACTCCTCTATACAGGTACCAACAAAAACCGTCTCAGTCTTAAATCACCGCCTTCCGGATACACCGTCGTTCAAAGTTTTACCGTCATCCAACTCCCTTCCTCTCATGCTGAATACCAATAGCACCGTATCCGTGGATGGTACGAAACCGTAAGGTCCTACGATTTTTTTCGAGCATTTCATAGATACTGTTAAACATATTTGCATAATCGTTGCGTGTAAATAATGTTTTATTATCAAATAACTTTGACTAGAATATAAGCTTGAAAATACTTCCCTTGTGACAGTGGTTTGGAATAATAAAACATTTTTGGCGCTACAAAATCACCTGAGGATCAAAATATTTGCATATTCATGCATGAACAGTGAAAAATGATGTGTGACAGAGAAGAGTTTGTCTTTTCCTTATTAGCATGTAGTTAAATGTTTAGGAATTAAACTTACCTTCATAGGAAAATGGATTCGTGTTATATACAATTTTGATGTAATCAGTTTACGCTGATTGCCAAAACAGACTTTCTGTCACATATATTTATTTATTTTGCTGGGCTTAACGTCGCAACGACAAAATTATAGCATTTTGCGACTTTCTAGCTTTGATGTGGAGGAGGACCCCAGGTGCCCTTCTGTGCATTATTTCCTCACAAGCGGGCAGCTAGGTAGAACCACCTACCAACTGTTAGCCAGCTGGATTGCTTGCTCGCATGAAGAATTCAATGCCCCGAGAAAGGCTCGAACCGGCAAATAATTTGAAGTCAGCGACCTTAATCACTCAGCCCTTGAGGCTCTCCTGTCACATATAGTGAACATAAAAAACATGAAATAAAAAATCACAAACTCTAACATCTTGATTATCAGTCTGAAGAGTATTTCCGGTATCCGTTTTGACTGAGCTTGCTTTGGCATCTTTGCTATTAAAAAGACATATGGTACATAGATTCAAGAAGAAGAAAAAAACATGTTAACACTTACTGAATATAAAATGTGATTATGACAAGTATTCACTCTATGTATTCATCTTATTTAGATTTTCAAAATCCCATACGATAAGATATATAGTCATCAAAATTTGTAGTCATAATGGATCCCCGTTCAACCAGTCAATCTCAAAACTTCTTATTTTTACTGTAAATGGTATATTATTGGGGGGGGGATATAATGAAATACAACTCTTAACATTGTCAGTTATGTTCAGCAATCATACCGTGAATATTCCTTTTGCTTTTCTTGCAATCTTTCTGTGGTTTTCTTTATTTCAGCCAGTTCCATTTGGGTCTTTTGCATGTCCGTAATTAAAGTTTGATTGTCTTTCTTCAACCGATTTATTTCAGTTTCTGCTCTCCGATGTACTTCTCGGCAACAACGTTCTAATTGTGTAGTATCTCTATTCGTTGCAAACTGACCTCTGGGTACTTCCAGTAACGACTGTAAATTGACATGTTGAAATTAACACTGTCAATAAAAAGTAACTGTTAAAAATTTCAATTAAAATAAGTTTGCATACTAGTTTCATAGCAGCACGTGCTTTATACTAGATGAATACTTAGCAATGCAAAATTATACTATCTTTTTTTAATTTTTTGTTGGATCGTCTTAAAGATTGACCTGTGACGGCTGTAAAATACAAAGTACTTAGACTTTGATGCTGTCTGGTTCTTTGTAATCATGGATTTCTTCTAATGTTTCTATGTAAAGAGATTCCAGTACAACAGCTCAGTTTTCCCCAAGCCAGATTTTCCCTTGGAAAACATTCAGCTGGTTGGTTCCGCTCGTGAGTCCCTCTACCCCTTAAATCGTGTATATAAAAATAGACAGAAAAAACATTTCTCCTATCTGGTAAGATCACCTAATCTGGCACCACCCTTTGCTTCCCTCCTCCTACCCGTTAATGCCCCGTCCTCCCTAGGCTTTTTCTTTGTACATAACAAGGGAGAAAAATAGCAAGTTGATTGTTTTATCAAATCCTGGCTTGTCTTTATATACAAACTAGGGACAAAACTGTCTAGATCAAATTGATGTTTTTCACAAAAAGTTTCCCTATTTAGTTTTCCCCTGTAGTTTTTGTATACCAAACAAGGAGAAAAAAAAATGACCAGATAATTCGTTTTCTGTCGCTGTCTTTGCCTAGTTTCCCCCCATTATAGTTTTTGACATAAAAGGGAGAATAAGACCAGTTGTGCCCCTCTTCCTACAACATCGTCTCCCTCATCCCACCCGGTTATAGCCTCCCCCGCCGCTTAGATGGGTGTATCAACTTATTATTTTTCTCTTTTTGTGTACAGACACTTAGAATGAAGTATGGTGCGTTTGTAAAACACTAATGCTTAACCAGCCCCACCCCTTATGGCCTCCTGTGATCATTATGACTTCTGTCCTTTGAGCAACTGAAAAAAAAATACTACTTACCACAGGTAATCATCCTACGCAGTTTGAGGCATGCAGGCCAAAGCGTTCTTCAGTTATCTTGGGGAAAACATTTTCAATCTCAAGGTTTCAGTGACCTAGCTCTTAGACTTCCAAACAGATAGGGTCATGAACTGTACACAGGGAATCATCTTATGAATTTGTCGCTTGTACAATCAAAGCTTTTTTCAGTTATCGATCGGAAACGGTTATAATCGATTTCAATGTCACTGCGACCTTGACCTTTGACCAACTTACACAACAACAATAAAGATCATCTATTGACCAAAGGTAATCATCTTATATGTCTTGACTCCTATATCTTTGACTGTAGGCAAAAAGCGTTCTTCAGTTATCGATCGGAAATCATTTTCAGTTTCAAGGTCACTGCTACCTTGCCTTTTGCCCTACTAATCCCAAGTGAAATAGGGGTCATCTATTTGCCACAGGCAATCACCATATAAAATTTGACGCCTGTAGACCTTAGTTTTCTTCAGTTATCAATCCGAAACGGACAAACAGATGGACAGACGGTCCGGCTACTATATGCATTCCCGTTTGGGAGAGTCGGGATGGGGGCGCATAAAAACTACTAGGGTATTTGGCGTGTTTGATCTAATTTAAAAATAGTACACCTGGTAATAAGTGTGTTTTCCCATTTTGTGCAGGAGAAATAACCGTGGAGAGGTATTGTTTTGAACCAGCTGGGGATTGAACTGGTTGGAAACAACCAGGGGAAGGAAACAACTAGTTCATTATCCCCGTGGAAAAATCTGACTAGGGATAACTGACCATTATACCGGTGCTACAGGGTTTTTTGTATATTTAGTTACCTCCATTGAACATGATACTTAATCAAACCGATTGTACTTTGCATTCCGTGCCTCTAAATGCTCTATTTATTGATTTTATTAAGTCGAGTTATATATAGGTTACATTAGTTTTAGATTACCATGTACTTGATAAGATGGTATCTCTTATCATCATGTCTGTTTATTTACCACTTAGAATAAATAGTTATATATAACTTCCACTGAACATATATATATTTCAATCGTTCAAAACATAACTTATAATACATTACACACTATCATAGACTTAACATTCGCCAATCGCGTCTCTGTTTCTTCCATCTCATGTCTCAGATAACCAGGTACCCAACTGCTCCTTTGTTTCTTCAAAGCTTCCTTGAGGTTTTTGATATTAGCCTCCCATGTTTTCACTTCTTCCTCTAAAAACGTTCACGATATCTTCTATGGTCGTCTCCTGTGTAGACTGCGTACCACCCATGTTCAAAACAGATTCCTGATTGTAAAGGGAAATATATGTCAAACACCGGATAAAAGGTAAACACCTCATCATGTAATTCTTTGATTTGATTTTTTTTTATTGATAAACATTTTTCGATTGAAATGTATCCTGGAAGCACAGAAAACATCAAACGTTTATTTTTGGAGACGTGCATGGATTAATTCCATGATTTTTCAGTGTTGACTAGAAACGATTAGGATTGTTACAATAAGATAGAATATGTTTGTTTACTTGTTTGTTTGTTTGTTTGTTTGTTTGTTTGTAAGTTTATTATAGTCGCAACCGGAAACCCATATGGGCAACTCCTCTAGAGACAGCATTTTTTTGGGGGGGGTGTAGATAGTGCGAAATACAGAAGATTCCATTTTTCTGTAACGTGCCTTTACACAGGACTCTTATCAAGATTTTAATAAGTTTAGTTAGAGGAGAGAGGGCTCCAACTCACGACCCTTGGTTTCGTAGCCGGACAGTGTTACCACTGGACCACTGCGACCGCTTTAAAAACAGAATATTCCGATCTGACCTTTCTTTAGATCGGTTATTAAATAACCAAAGATATAAACATTTAATGACCACATACCAATCAAAAGTTTCGTGGTTAACACAAGTTGTCGAAAAACGGCTTTTAACGTTGAAGTGAATGAAAAATGAATGAAACTAATGAAACTATTTTCTGTTTCTTTCTCATAGCTTGTGGTCTATATTTTTTTAAAAGCACACATTAGAAACGAAACCGAGAGAGTCGAAATGATAAACAAAGGAAATCGCCATAGCATAATTGTTATTCTACCAGCGAATAACCTACATTCATGTAGAGCAAAATCTATCTCGGGTTATTCTGCAATAAACCACTCGCGTGCAATGACGTCATCCGATCCAGGTGCGTAGCACGGTCGTAAAATGTAGTTACCACTTTTTCTAACACTGTTGATACTAGTATGTCGTGTTAGAATCGAAATAACAAGTTCCCAAGTGTGATTTATCATAGAATAACCCTAGTTTTTCGTTCTTATGCGAAACAATATATCGCTCAGGCCTGTATTTTTACGCATAAGAACTCAGAACTCTGGTTATTCTACGATAAACCACGTTTGGGAACTTATTATTTCTTAATTTAAGAAAATTGTAATGTAAAATGTAAGCAGAAATTGTATAATAATAGAAAACTAAACCTGTGTGAATTTCCTTTGAGCAGTAAATCTTTCCTCACATAATTATAAGATTACATATAACTTCCTATCCTATTCAACGTCCGATTTGTAATCCAGAGCTGGTTTAAAACAATCAATACACGCTATAGGTCGTAAATTCTATTATGATATAATTTTATACTATTTCACCGTCCCAGTTCGCATAATACAAATATTTGATTTAAAGGGTAATAATGCCTTTGTTTTAATATGACTACCACATTTTGGTTGTGAAATTAAGATGTATTAATTTCTTGTTAAATCCTGCTTTTGATAATTGTTTTACATACTTTTATTATTACAGATTTCATTATATAGGTATCAAAGTTGATTTAGCGTAATTATTATTAGTGTTTTCTAAACACGTAAGATATGATAAAATCAGAAATTCAAATTGTTTATTATGGGGACATGTATATTCACATTAAATAGCAACCAAAAACATCAATACAAACAAGAGCTTCCGTAAGACAGCGTGCTCTGCTATTCGGCGATCTGGCAGAAAAATGAATATATGTCTCAATTAGAGACCTCTACTTTAAAAGGAAGATACACCAAGGGTCATACGTCTGTTAAGAAAACAAATTAGAGTTATTGGGATTGTTACCATGCAAGCAAATGATGATGGTAAAGATATATTTTGAATTTCAAGTCATTATCTTATATAGTACCAAAAATATGTGCAGAAAACAAAGTTTGTCAGCAGTTTAAGTATAAAAGGGGCAAAATTTGGTCAAAAATACAAACCCGAGTTTTGGATATTGTTACCACAGAAGCAGATGATGATGATAAAGATACATTTTAAGTTTCAAGTCTTTATTTTATATTGTACGAAAGTTATATCCAGAAAGCGAAGATTGACAAAAAACGTTTAGTATAAAGAGGCATAATTCTGTCAAAAATACAATAAGAGTTATGGGATGTAACCACATATACAGATGATGATTATAAAGAAATATTTCTAATTTCAAATGATTATCTTTTAAAGTACAAAATTTAACATGAAAATAATTCCAAGTATAACAATTTTATGACCTTGACCTTGAGTAAAATGGACCTAGTCCCCATACATATTTTGTTTGCATGCTGGACAATGTTTATGTGAAGTTACAGTAAGAGATATGCAATAGTAACAAAGACATGACAGAAAAACTAAGGTTACCGAAAAGTTTTAACCATTTAAAAAAAACCTAAGTATAACACCTTGGTGACCTTGGCCTTGGGTATAATGGTCCCAGCCTCCTGCACATACTTTGTTTGTATGCTGAACAAAGATTATGATAAGTTACAGTAAGATTTGATCAAAAGTAACAAAGATTCGACAGAAAAACAAAGGTTGCCGAAAAAGTTTAACCTTAAAAATAACCTAAGTATAACAGCTTTTAAGTCACCTTTACTTCAACAATGAATTATAAAATGTACTTTTGGCAGGCATGCACTGCATGTTTAGAATACGAAAGACCCGTGGTGACATTTCAACTTCATTGTTTGACGCTTTCTGCTTCATGATTTTAACGATTTCCACTTCATAAATTCACGAATTCACGATTTTTACTTCTCAATTTCACGATTTCCACTTCATGAATTCACGATTTCACGACTAATCTTCAGGATTTCACGATTTCTTGATTTCACGATTTACACTTAACGAATTAACGATTTTACGATTTCTTGATTTCACGATTTCCACTTCACGATTTCACGATTAAAACTATGATTTCACGATTTCTTTATTTCACGACTTCCGCTTCACGAATTCACGATTTCACGATTTCAAATTGAAGAATGGAGGGGCATTTTCAGAAGAGGGAGGCGGGGTGCAGAACATGTTCAGATGTGGGAAAGAAGCAGAATTATAGTCAGTGTGGCTAAATACTAGAGATACTTTTTTGTAATTTTGGAAGTTGTCAGGTAATGAATATCATTAAAATGGACCTGGAGGTAAAATTATCCAGACAGCTTTAAACATTTTCACACCTTCTTCTGTTTTGTAATTAAGCTCTCTAGTTTGGCACGATGGTGCAGTGTTAATGCATAGGACTAGCAATCTGGTGATGCGGGTTCTAATCAAGCCTATGCCAGATATTTCTGGGATGCTTTTCAGTGTAGCCCGGATCCCCAAGGTACTGATGTACTTAATGAATATGTCATGCACTAAAAAAACTTAACTGCACAAAAAAAGAAGTCCTGTTCTTCACCAATATCTAATCTTTGATTTTATCACAAATTAACATCTAGACACTTTTGAAAAATTAAGTCTATTAATGTCTACAAAAAAGGCCTTATTTTGTACCCGGGTACCCGTTGAACAATTACCCAGGGGTACCCGGGCTAATACTGAAAATACGAGATATGTTTCTAATAATCATTGACTGTCGTCTTTATTTATACGAGGATATTTGGAGCAGGCAGCCATGTTTGGGAGTAGTTTATATTTCTTCCAAACAAACACCAAAAAATGTCAACTTAGATGGCATAAAATTATTCTGTACAGGAGAAAGCAGGATGCAGACCTCGTCCATATAAATTAATCAGCCATAAAAACGAACATATTGTCATGTTTTTACCAGTTACAATATCAAGAATACCATTATTACAAATGTATACATCGGGTAACGGGTAATGAATATGTACCCGGGTACTGAGGATTTTCTACCCAACCCACGGGTACACGGGTACTCGTTTCAGTCCAACATGATAAAAACTGTGAAATCGTGAAGTTTAATAGTGAAATCGTGAATTCGTGAAATCGTGAATTCGTAAAGTAGAAATCGTGGAATAAAAATATCGTGAAGTTTAATCGTGAAATTATGAATTCGTGAAGTGGAACTCGTGAAATCGTGAAGTTTAATCGTGATATCGTGAATTCATGAAATGGAAATCGTGGAATCAAATACCGTGAAATCGTGAAGTTTAATCGTGAAATCGAAAATTCGTGAAGTGGAAATCTTGGAATCAAAAAATCGTGAATTCGTGAATTGGAAATATTTTATAGTGAAATCAAGAAATCGTGAAGTTTAATCGTAAAATCGTGAATTCGTGAAATCGTGAATTCATGAAGTGGAAACGTGAAATGAGGAAACAGAAATCGTGAATTCGTAAATTCATGAAGTGAAGGTCGTGAAATCACGAAGCAGAAAGCGTGAAATAATGAAGTTGAAAAGTCACCATGGGTCTTTATAAGAAAGACTAGTGGTGACATACTATATACATATAGAAAACTGTCAGATGTGTCTTTAATGTAGATTAAAACAATTCGTTTTTAAAGTAAATAAAATGTTCATGTTATTTGCATTTATCTAAACAAATTACAAAGTTCAAAGTACTGATCATGTTTTTACCAGTTACATTATCAAGAATACCATAATTACAAATGTATACATCGGGTAACGGGTAATGAATATGTACCCGGGTATTGAGGATTTTCTACCCTACCCGCGGGTACACGGGTACTCTTTTCAGTCCTACATGATAAAAACTGTGAAATCGTGAAGTTTAATAGTGAAATCGTGAATTCGTGAAATCGTGAATTCGTAAAGTAGAAATCGTGAAATAAAAATATTGTGAAGTTTAATCGTGAAATTATGAATTCGTGAAGTGGAACTCGTGGAATCGTGAAATCGTGAAGTTTAATCTAGATATCGTGAATTTATGAAGTGGAAATCGTGGAATCAAATACCGTGAAATCGTGAAGTTTAATCGTGAAATCGTAAATTCGTGAAGTGGAAATCTTAGAATCAAAAAATCGTGAATTCGTGAATTGGAAATAGTGAAATCAAGAAATCGTGAAGTTTAATCGTAAAATCGTGTATTCGTGAAATCGTGAATTCATGAAGTGGAAACGTGAAATCAGGAAACAGAAATCGTGAATTCGTAAATTCATGAAGTGGAAATCGTGAAATCACGAAGCAGAAAGCGTGAAATAATGAAGTTGAAAAGTCACCATGGGTCTTTATAAGAAAGACTAGTGGTGACATACTATATACATATAGAAAACTGTCAGATGTGTCTTTAATGTAGATTAAAACAATTCGTTTTTAAAGTAAATAAAATGTTCATGTTATTTGCATTTATCTAAACAAATTTCTAAGTTCAAAGTACTGATCATGTTTTTACTAGTTACATTATCAAGAATACTATTATTACAAATGTATACATCGGGTAACGGGTAATGAATATGTACCCGGGTATTGAGGATTTTCTACCCTACCCGCGGGTACACGGGTACTCGTTTCAGTCCTACATCATAAAAACTGTGAAATCGTGAAGTTTAATAGTGAAATCGTGAATTCGTGAAATCGTGAATTCGTAAAGTAGAAATCGTGGAATAAAAATATTGTGAAGTTTAATCGTGAAATTATGAATTTGTGAAGTGGAACTCGTGGAATCGTGAAATCGTGAAGTTTAATCTAGATATAGTGAATTCATGAAGTGGAAATCGTGGAATCAAATACCGTGAAATCGTGAAGTTTAGTCGTGAAATCGTAAATTCGTGAAGTGGAAATCTTGGAATCAAAAATCGTGAATTCGTGAATTGGAAATAGTGAAATCAAGAAATCGTGAAGTTTAATCGTAAAATCGTGAATTCGTGAAATCGTGAATTCATGAAGTGGAAACGTGATATCAGGAAACAGAAATCGTGAATTCGTAAATTCATGAAGTGGAAATCGTGAAATCACGAAGCAGAAAGCGTGAAATAATGAAGTTGAAATGTCACCACGGGTCTTTATAAGAAAGACTAGTGGTGACATACTATATACATATAGAAAACTGTCAGATGTGTCTTTAATGTAGATTAAAACAATTCGTTTTTAAAGTAAATAAAATGTTCATGTTATTTGCATTTATCTAAACAAATTACAAAGTTCAAAGTACTGAAAGCAGTACCCCTCGTCTGACATTTTGTGGAAAAGTCATTGTGCTTGCAATTATTGTTCCACTGGTTCTTTTAAAATGAAGATAAAAAGCTGTAGCTGTGTTCCTTAAATGGACCAGTGTCAACGCCTTTGATCTTGTATTTTATCCTTCTATCTCTTTCTCTAAGATTCTATCTTGACCGACAGGTCATAAAGACAAACATTCTGACCAATGTCCAAGTTTCAAACTTACACTGTGGACTTTAGAGTGTTAACAAGATTGTCCTTTGATCTGGCCTACTGACCTTGTTTTGACCCCATATGACCCAGTTTTTAAGTTCAGCTAGAAATCATCAAGACAAATATTTTTAGCATGTTTCATAAAGATCGGGTTACAAATGTGGCCTCTTGTGTGTTAAGAATGCAAATGTAGACGAACGCCGGACGACACATGACGCACGAGGGACGAAGACGGACGATGGACAATAACCGATAACCATAGCTCACCTTGAGCACTTCGTACTTGTGATATTCTGTGGAGGTTTTGTATAAACATGATCTATTAGTGTAATTGTAACCCAAGATTTTCTAGCAGGCTGTTCAACAAATTGTTCAAGTCCCAGTGAGACAGTATAACTTAACCATATATTACAAATGCTAGAATTTAGTAAATTGCGATTGAAGTCTCAAAGAATTGAAAATTATTTTTCTTCCTTATTAATGATATCTATGAAGTTTTCAAATCTGCGTTTTACTTTTATTCTAATTCGTCATTAATATGTACCAGACCCCCGCCACCACACCATTCAGAAATACCGAAAGTATCAATTATGTCTTTCGGTGATGTTGACATCCACTGAATTCTACTAAACTTATCGATACTGTTTAAAGATTGTACTGCACTTATAGAAGTATGACCATCACTACTATAACTTCAGTTTTGTTTTTATTACTATTGTCTGAAATGGTATCTGTTCTTACAGTTTTACTATTATTATTATTATTATTATTGTTGTTGTTGTTGTTTTTGTTGTTGTTGTTGTTTTTGTAATTGTTGCTGTTAGTAGTAGTACTGTAAGTGATGGCATTAGTATCAAAACATAGCACTTTGCTTCTATTGTCATCAGCGAACATTCATTGTAACACATATTTTCTGAAATACATGTAGTATATTTTTTCTACAATAACATTGTCACTGCGTTGAGCATCTGACACAATACCATTTCTATGAATTACACTATTATAGCACTCACAATTTATATTATAAATGTTTTCTGAAGCATTAAAGTTTATGCCGACCTTGAACTTTTCATTTTTAACGTTCATATATACGACACAGTGTTAGAACAGGAAAAGTAAGTTTTTTTAACAATAGTTTTCATGGATATAGTCATGCCTGGATTGCTTTTCTTCTTGATCTATATGTTTTATAATTAATTCTAACACGACCAGCAAATAACCTACATACATGTAGAGCAAAATCTATCTCAGGTTATTCTGCAATAAACCACTCGCGTGCAATGACGTCATCCGATCCAGGTGCGTAGCACGGCCGTAAAAAGTAGTTACCATTTTTTCTAACACTGTTGATAAAAGTATCTCGTGTTAGAATCGAAATGTATCGTTCTAATGCGAAACAATATATCACTCAGGCCTACGGCCTTCGTGATATATTTTTACGCATAAAAACTCAAGACTCCGGTTATTCTACGATAAACCACGTTTGGGAACTTATTATTTCTTAATTTACAGTGTTTTTAGTTACTTTGAAGAAAAATGCCAGTTTGAAGAAAAATATCAAACTTTAATCATATAGTTATTGGAATTGTAGAATTGGTTATTATTAGAATAAATTACCCTCCAAATGCTTATATTTCAGCTTCAGTAAGGTCTGTTGGGCAAATAACTGAAATACAAGAGTTGGTTTGAAAGACAATCTTAAATGCACAGCTGTGTTCTAAAATATGTGTTTAGATTTTTCCATGAACTAAAATCGTGTAAAAATAACATAAAACGGCGTATTAGAAACTCAAGAACTCATTGATTCATTTTTTTCTCTTTATTTTTAATTACTTAAAATGAAAGTGCATTATAAATTCCAAAAGAATGACAAAGACCTGGTGTGTTTCTTCGAGAAATGTATATTCTAAATTTACGTAACACACTTACTACACTTTCTGCATAGATAAGAAAAGAGAAACAAAAACAGACAATAATTGCATTTGCTGACTACAGTTTAATATATTACAATCGGCTATTGTTCTTAAAACATTTAAATACGTTCATTATATGCTTCTAGCATTATTCATGATATAAAATTTTGCCAAAGACTGACAATTTGCACAGGAACGTAAACTACTTACGAATGACATACTCTAAATGCGGAAATAATATTCCAGACGTTCCTTTTCAAACCATAATTGAATATTTCTACTAATTTGATGTATTTAAATGATGAAAACAATCATAAGATCCAAAAGACAGCCACAGCAGTCTACCAAAAGAGTATGCAATGAACATGTACATACGCATACATAGACGAAATCAAGTTGAGAATGAAACACAAACATATAGTGGGGCTTCACCTAGGAATAGTCAGTAGCAAAAGCACCTCTGGTTGGTTTAAGCCTGCTAAATTTGCAAGAAATGTCTAAATGTTTATCCCTGCTCCAAAGGGTCAGGGCTATGTCAATAAAAATTATATATTAGCCAAATCCTTAACAAACGCAATGGTAGCGAATGTCAATAGATGTTAACCACATAAATACTTAAGTGTTATATATTACAAGATGTATATAAACAAAAACAAACTTACGGACTAGATATGTATGTCACAGTACGGATTTGGTCACGTTAGGGGAGAAGCTGTGTCAGGCAGCCGGTTAGCTCAGTCGGTAGAGCACTCGCCCTGTAAGCGAGGGGTCCCGGGTTCGAGCCCCGGACTGACTGCACATTTTTCTCACCCTGTGACATGTATGAAACCCTTGACATTGTTAAAGAACTACCATTGAGTGTCCGGCATAACAAAAGAGTCGACAAATTTGAAAATACGAAAGACCAGGTGTTCTTTTCAACCATCTTTCAAACTTGTCTGTCACTGAGTTTTCCACTTGTGTCTTTAGAAGTTTAGATAAAAGCAAAGAGGAAAACTATCAAATTGTAAAATTGAGGGGGAGGGTGGTTATTTCCTGAAAATTAACGCATATAGTGTTCATGATAAAAGACAGAGATGAAAATATTTTGAAATGACAGAAAAAAAACTATCAAATTTGCCTGCTTTACATTTGCTTAGAGTACGATAATTCTTAGAAAGTTCTAGATTCGGTATGTAAGATGTCTAAAATAATACTTATGCAATGAGATGAGTTCAAGAGTTTAAACAAAAACGTTGAATATAACTGTTTATTGGATTAAAACTCAAACGAATGTAAATGATATCTGAGCCTTCAGCTCTCGTTCTTCAAAATTAATTATGGAAATTATTATGAAGCACAAAGGCATGAAATATATGTTATGAAAATCGGTTTAGAACATGAAGAGAATTATGTTCCACTGTTGGCTTTCAACACCACATTGTATGAAGATATTGTAAAAACATGGCCTGAAGATCAAGATTTTAACACAAAATAAAATTAAAACTGATAAACAAAAAATAATACAAAGTCGTGTATAGTTATGATGATTGTTTTGAATTCCTTCGGAAAACGTACGATCCGAATTCTTCATAAGACACGACAAGTTCATTTTCCTCATCACACTGGCCATATTGCGTTTCATTTAATCAGCTAAAAATTTATAATTTTTAAGTATGATAAACACGAAAACATAAAATGTAGTGGTTATATAAAAGACACTTCGCAGATCACCAATATTGTGTTAGCTATGTCATTTTCACAAGTCATGCATCTGTTTATCAGCACTACACCTAAACATCTAGTTTTAGGGTTTCTGCCCTTCTGCCACGCCTTTGCAGATGACAGGTCCATTTTCCTCTAACAACAACGCTGGCCAAACTACGTAACTGACTAGAGGTCCGGATGCGGTGTATTCTTTGTACATGGTTTTATCAAATTTTATCTCTTTTTCGGTGGGAAATTCATGTAGGACCAGCGGTGGCGTCTGGACCACCATCATCCAGCCTAGGTAAAGGCACTTCATAATGTATGGGTTTAGTTCTTCTATGCATCTGTTTGTCCACCTTGCTCCAATGTACCACTTAAAAGGTAAAGACAAAATTTACATTTTGCCTTCTAAATTTACTTCTCTCTATTCAAAGTGGTTATCTCCTATGATTGCATTATTACACATTCAAACTTTCTGCCAACAGATTGTATAACAGATGTTTCATTATGACCATTTACGTTCTTTTACTGGAAAAGAAACACAGCAAATAATAACTACACGTACATACAAAATTCTCAAAACATACCTTTTGCACAATAGGCACCATTGATGATGCCATATCTTTTCGCAGCTGCTTCAATTTAGTATCAGCGTTCAGTTTTGAGTGTTCTTCTTTCAGTACCTTAAGAATATAGATAATCTCAAAGAATGACAAAGACCTGGTGTGTTTCTTCGAGATATGTATATTCTAAATTTACGTAAAACACTTACTACACTTTCTGCATAGATAAGAAAAGAAAAACAAAAAGAGACAATAATTGCATTTGCTGACTACAGTTTAATATATTACAATCGGCTATTGTTCTTAAAACATTTAGATACGTTCATTATATGCTTCTAACATTATTCATGATATAAAATTTTGCCAAAGACTGACAATTTGCACAGGAACGTAAACTACTTACGAATGACATACTCTAAATGCGGAAATAATATTCCAGACGTTCCTTTTCAAACCATAATTGAATATTTCTACTAATTTGATGTATTTAAATGATGAAAACAATCATAAGACCCAAAAGACAGCCACAGCAGTCTACCAAAAGAGTATGCAATGAACATGTACATACGCATACATAGACGAAATCAAGCTGAGAATGAAACACAAACATATAGTGGGGCTTCACCTAGGAATAGTCAGTAGCAAAAGCACCTCTGGTTGGTTTAAGCCTGCTAAATTTGCAAGAAATGTCTAAATGTTTATCCCTGCTCCAAAGGGTCAGGGCTATGTCAATAAAAATTATATCCGCCAAATCCTTAACAAACGCAATGGTAGCGAATGTCAATAGATGTTAACCACATAAATACTTAAGTGTTATATATTACAAGAAGTATATAAACAAAAACAAACTTACGGACTAGATATATATGTCACAGTACGGATTTGGTCACGTTAGGGGAGAAGCTGTGTCAGGCAGCCGGTTAGCTCAGTCGGTAGAGCACTCGCCCTGTAAGCGAGGGGTCTCGGGTTCGAGCCCCGGACTGACTGCACATTTTTCTCACCCTGTGACATGTATGAAACCCTTGACATTGTTAAAGAACTACCATTGAGTGTCCGGCATAACAAAAGAGTCGACAAATTTGAAAATACGAAAGACCAGGTGTTCTTTTCAACCATCTTTCAAACTTGTCTGTCACTGAGTTTTCCACTTGTGTCTTTAGAAGTTTAGATAAAAGCAAAGAGGAAAACTATCAAATTGTAAAATCGAGGGGGAGGGTGGTTATTTCCTGAAAATTAACGCATATAGTGTTCATGATAAAAGACAGAGATGAAAATATTTTGAAATGACAGAAAAAACTATCAAATTTGCCTGCTTTACATTTGCTTAGAGTACGATAATTCTTAGAAAGTTCTAGATTCGGTATGTAAGATGTCTAAAATAATACTTATGCAGTGAGATGAGTTCAAGAGTTTAAACAAAAACGTTGAATATAACTGTTTATTGGATTAAAACTCAAACGAATGAAAATGATATCTGAGCCTTCAGCTCTCGTTCTTCAAAATTAATTATGGAAATTATTATGAAGCACAAAGGCATGAAATATATGTTATGAAAATCGGTTTAGAACATGAAGAGAATTATGTCCCACTGTTGGCTTTCAACACCACATTGTATGAAGATATTGTAAAAACATGGCCTGAAGATCAAGATTTTAACACAAAATAAAATTAAAACTGATAAACAAAAAATAATACAAAGTCGTGTATAGTTATGATGATTGTTTTGAATTCCTTCGGAAAACGTACGATCCGAATTCTTCATAAGACACGACAAGTTCATTTTCCTCATCACACTGGCCATATTGCGTTTCATTTAATCAGCTAAAAATTTATAATTTTTAAGTATGATAAACACGAAAACATAAAATGTAGTGGTTATATAAAAGACACTTCGCAGATCACCAATATTGTGTTAGCTATGTCATTTTCACAAGTCATGCATCTGTTTATCAGCACTACACCTAAACATCTAGTTTTAGGGTTTCTGCCCTTCTGCCACGCCTTTGCAGATGACAGGTCCATTTTCCTCTAACAACAACGCTGGCCAAACTACGTAACTGACTAGAGGTCCGGATGCGGTGTATTCTTTGTACATGGTTTTATCAAATTTTATCTCTTTTTCGGTGGGAAATTCATGTAGGACCAGCGGTGGCGTCTGGACCACCATCATCCAGCCTAGGTAAAGGCACTTCATAATGTATGGGTTTAGTTCTTCTATGCATCTGTTTGTCCACCTTGCTCCAATGTACCACTTAAAAGGTAAAGACAAAATTTACATTTTGCCTTCTAAATTTACTTCTCTCTATTCAAAGTGGTTATCTCCTATGATTGCATTATTACACATTCAAACTTTCTGCCAACAGATTGTATAACAGATGTTTCATTATGACCATTTACGTTCTTTTACTGGAAAAGAAACACAGCAAATAATAACTACACGTACATACAAAATTCTCAAAACATACCTTTTGCACAATAGGCACCATTGATGATGCCATATCTTTTCGCAGCTGCTTCAATTTAGTATCAGCGTTCAGTTTTGAGTGTTCTTCTTTCAGTACCTTAAGAATATAGATAATCTCAAGTTTGAAATATCGATCAATGAATAAACAAACTAGCAATGTATCATAGGTAATATGCGTCGTGCTCATAGCTTAATCTAAATACCGAAAATGGTTGTCTGTGTCTTTCAAATTTCTACCTGTATCACAAAAAGACATTTTTTAAAAACAGAAATGATCTTTAAAATGCAAACATGAAAAATATTTATTACAATGTACAGTAACTGATTCACTTTTACCGTATTAAAGAAAGTAATAATTACTTTTTCGGAACTCGTTTTAGCATCTCCGTTGGTTCTATTAAGTTTAGCTTCCCATCTGCGCTGTAGTTTTATATCTACTAACGAAGACTTCTCACCTCGGAGAAACTGTGCGACATTTCGCGCCTGAAAATATGTATTTGTACTGTTGCATTCTTACAGTTTTATTTAACTAAACTTAATTTGAGACACAAAATGTCATGATATACAATGTCATGTAGCCTAAAAGAATTAAATGTGGCCGGTAACATTCAAACAACATTTTATGACGTTTCTTACTTTACTTATATTATGTTAGAGACTTATTTTGATACTGGTCAATGAATTCTTCTTTAATAGGAATAGTTCATAGTTAACCTTTATTTTAATATAATTCAACCTTTATATTTACAGTTCAAAGATATTGAAAATAGTTCAACGCATTTTAAAACTGCGTGTAGATTCAGAATTTAATAATTGCCAAACGAGACAAAGGGAGGTAATAATAATATTACAAACTTGCGTTTCAAATTAATGTCGTCTTCATATTTCATCATGATAGAAATTCTTTAAAGATATTATAAAATAGTTCTAACATTCATATCACTCCTTAGGCAAAATAAGTCAATCAAATTTGAACTTACCTTAAAATAAGTCTATCATGGTAGGAAAAAAAATATATATATATAATCAAAGTGTTATAATAACTACTGAAAACTTTTTTGTGGTTAAGTTTAACGTCGCACCGACACATTTTAGGTCATATGACGACTTTCCAGCTTTGATAGTGGAGGAAGACCCCAGGTGCCCCTCCGTGCATTATTTCATCACGAGCGGGCACCTGGGTAGAGCCACCGACCTTCCTTAAGCCAGCTGGATGGCTTCCTCACATGAAGAATTCAACGCCCCGAGTGAGGCTCGAACCCACATCGATGAGGGGCAAGTGATCTCAAGTCAGCGACCTTAGTCATCCGGCAAACTGAAAACTGACATGTCTTATGTATTCGCTCAGTAAAAATATGAATAAATGTAATGTTTCGGTAAAATTTATGACTTCACAAAGCACAAAGACCATATTAACCACCTTTAAAACGTAAACTAAGTTGAAATTTTGTGCAATTTCTAATACTGTGGTCACAACAAAGCAAGGAATACGCTTTTGTTTTCGTCAATTCTTTTTATGAGAAATATTTAATTTTTACCTTTGAACGCATCATTAAACTGGACAAAGAAAGATTGTCATAAAAAGCATTTAAAACAAAGAAACTGATATGTTGTTTCGGATGAAGCTGTAAATAATCAATAATATCGATTCTGTTTCATGATGGTTTTACTAACCTGTCGTTTTGGCATTGCGAAATGATATGGCTTCCATGTTCTCTGAAATAATGCATATAAACTGTATTAATAATTAATAACATAACATAATGAATCGTAGGATAGACAAGGTAATTTCAGCTTCTGTTGAGCTACTGGAAGTTTCGCCGTGGGGCACATAAGAAAAATAACGAAGCATACTTTTCCTACATTTTTTCTTATTCATTCATTTGACATGTTCAGTGTAATTGTGTACAGTAAATCGTACACATTATTTCGATATATACTTTTGATTATCACAAGTTTTTATTACATTGCTATGTATCATGACCTAGTTATACTGTGTAGCAAGGGAAGAGTACTGTTTTAAACATATCGCTTACAATTTCCATAACAGATTGTCGATACTCTTCAAACAGTAGATTTACAGCATCTGAAGCTTTTTGTAACAAAAGATCAGCTTTGCCCTCACAGAATTGTATCACGTTCTACATAAAGAGAAAAACCAAGAACGAAAGTCCAATAGGAAAAGTCACATTCAAAGGACGCAGCCACCTATACAGTACTAAAACATATAAATTTCATATGTAAACAAGGCACAGTCAAAATATTAGCTTTCTATATACTGTAATTAAATAGTTCCACACTTAACAGTTGTATAAACCATTTTTTATTCCGAATAATACTTAATCTTACTAAAGATATTTTCGAATGCGCGGATTCTTTTACTCTGATCATGACAGTTAAACAAACGAGCAACGTGTTATATTCCCTAAAACAACTTTATTTTTCTGTTGGTTGTCTCGTATTAAGTATGTGCATGGGATTTTTGAAGGGAACGTAGTTGGAAGGTAGTCATAATTTACGGTAAGTAAATCAAATATAATTAAAACGTTTAATAGCAGGTAAATTTTAAAAGACCACGAATTAACAGCTTTATCAAATGCAAAATATAAAGCTAACCAACAGCGTCAGTCTTAATGTTTCAATCGCTGTTATTTCATCGTAGTCACCACTAACTAACGCCTCAAAAGCATCGGTCCATTCATTGTCGTATATCTCACTGTAAAACTCTCCAAGCTTTGTAGGCCGGTTTGGATCGCTCAGGTCGGTAATTGCAGTATTGTTATCAACATGTTTGTCTCCGGCTAATTTACTGAGCCTGTTAAAAATATATTTAGTAGTATACATTCTATCTAAAACAGTCTGATGGATATACGTATCTTATGTTCAAGCAATTATAACGCTAAGGCAGACTTCATCGTGGTTCACTGGCTATACAAGTAAATATAAAATCAAATTTAGATTTGAATACTAGCATTCACTTCACCCACAGAATGCTTACACGAAGTTAAGTCAGTTTAAAATAACATTGCCAAGATTTAAAGGAAATATTAATGAATGAGACGTTAGCTGCTTTAAGAGCTTGTAAAATCATGATTGATCATTTTAAAAGGTACATAAGAAATTATAATCTATTTTATAAAAATCACATAAAAATCAATAAATTTTGTATTTTGTTTAGTTTCAAGTAGTGTCAACAAGGTTTAGGAAATATTGCGACTTCCCATCCTTCATCGTTGTTGGAGACCCCAGACGCCCCTCTTGATATTATTTCAGGCACGGGCATGCACCTGGACCTTCACTTGAAAGAATTTGACTTCTGATAAGGCTTGAACATACAGCGAAGCGAGGCGTCTGATGATCTTTGATCATCGGAGCAGGTATGACTCCTATATTACTTTCTTATTTACATAAATATTTGACATGATACCGAAGCAATAATTGATCTTTTTCTTCTTTAAGTTGGTTGGAATATGTCTGTAACGAATAATTATGTGTTTTCAATATTTCCCTCTCGTCGAGGAGTTCTTTATTGTCTTTTTCCATTTGTTGGCATTGCTTTCTCAATGATTCTATCGGGTTATCTCTCCCAGTCTGCTTTCCATGTGTGGTTTTTACTTGCTGACTTTGTTTCTGAAATAGAAAGAAATTATGCTGTTTCATTTGCTGATCTATAGAATGTATATTATTCAAGAAATAATATATCTCACTTCGTGATTTGTCGTTGAATAAAATCATTGTTTGGAGTTCAGATGCGAAGAAATTATATCTCGAGGGTGCAGCCCGAGTGATATAATAATACGCATCTGAACGATGAAAATGAGATATATTATTTCGATTCTAACACGTTTCCAAGGATTTTTAAGTACGTCTTTGACCACATCCATAAAATATAGAGGATATTTGTTTGTTTGCAGTGTGATATCGAAATATATCTTCACCGATAAGGGAGACAAATGAATATTTTCACGAAGGCGGAGCCTGAGTGGAAATATCAGAATTGTTTTTATTTTATGCTAACTGGTGAAGATCAACGACTTTTCTGTTTATTAAATGCTAACATGTTCAAAGAAAACCAATATTTCATGATGATATTAGGATTTATTTAAGCTACCGTGTTACATATGACGCATCCGCTAAATTACCATGGACACTCAGGCACATTGATATCGAATATTGGTGATTAGGTCCGTGAAATCAACACGACGCCATTTTGTTTTTGAAAACAAAAACTACATTTAAAATATTTTGTTAGTAAATGCACAATCCGCGGCTAACAGACAATAGTTAAGTAAGCATATTTAAAACTTTTCGGTCAATGCCATCAGTTCGTTAAATAACCGGAAGCTTGCTTTGTTTACAAACGCTGAAGGTCAGATTAAAAAACAACACGAAAAACGTAAACAACTGGGGAATATCCGAAAGTCTTTGGAAAATCAAGCTGCAGAATTAAATATCATCATGGATTTAATGGAAATATTGGTCTAGGAGCTGTTTAGCATAACGAATAAGGATGGAATCTGGAACACAACTGGCTGGGTGGGGAAGAATTTCGACGAAAATGCTGGCATATTACGTAAGGTTGTGTTGATGTCTTGTGATAATAAACTAAGACAACAACCAACTAAATGTGCTGTCGCCAGTAAAATCTACCATACGATAGTGAGGAACCAATGAAAAGTGGAGGAAAGACATATATATAGCTACATTAAGTTAACGACAAGGCCAAGCAACCACTTTTGAAGGTACATTTCTAGAGCTAGAGCATTAGATCTATAATATTATTTCTTCTGCAAATTTTATTATAGCTAGCTTGTCCTATATAGGATTGTCTAGCTGTACATGTCTCCTGTATGGCTTGAATGTTAGGATAATAATAGATTACCAGCAATTATTAAAGGCAACAAAGGGAGTTAATTAAAGAATATTTTCAAGGGAGATAATTTTATCTGAAAAAAAGAAGTTCGGCACTGTGAGTGCTGTAGAGAAATATCTCACTGCTATTTTTCAGTATTTCACCAGTTAGCATAAAATAAATTTGTCTCTTTTCCGTAGGTTTATTTTCCAGCGCGCCGCTATGCCGTTTGACGGTATGACGTGACTAGAGCTGTGCAGGAGCAGGAGTGACGAATTATACCCCCACACTACGGCCTTGTCACAGAAGTAAGACAATGTCAAAGTCGAACTTGTCGTATATATGATGATGTAACACCCATGTATCAAAAATGATTTAAATCTGTTAACCCTGCAATAAAAGTTCTACTGTTCTGGGTCAGTGTGACCTTGACCTTTGACCTACTGGCCTCAAAATCAATCATCTGCTGGTCATGATCAACCTCCCTATTAAGTTTCGTGATCCTAGGCCCAAGCGTTCTAAAGTTATCGTCCGGAAACGGTTTAACTCTTCCGGGTCATTGTAACCTTGACCTTTAACCTACTTATTTCAAAATCAAAAAGGATCATCCTCTGATCATGAACAACCTTGCAACTTTCATGATCCTAGGTCAAAGCGTTCTCAAGTTTTCCTCCGGAAACCGTTAAATGTTCTCCGGGTCCTGTTGAACTTGACCTGTATTTTATGATGTTGCACCTGTGTACCAAAATTCATGACCCTATGCCCAAGCATTCTCAAGTTATCACCGGAAACCGTTTAACTGTTCCGGGTCATTGACCTTTGACCTATTGACCTCAAAGTCAAACTTGACCTTTATTTTATGATGTTACACCTGTGTACCAAAATTTATGGTCCTAGGCCCAAGCGTTCTTAGGTTATCGTCCGGAAACGGTTTAACTGTTCCAGGTCACTGTGACATTGACCTTTAATCTACTGATCTCAAAATAAATAGGGGTCATTTGCTTGTCATGACCATCCTTTCTATTCACTATCATGATCCTACACCCAAGCGTTCTCAGGTTATCGTCCGGAACAGTTTAACTGTTTTGGGTCACTGTGAACTTGACCTTAAATCTACTGACCTCAAAATGATTAGGGGTCATTTGCTGATGACCATCCTCCCTATCAACTTTCATGATCCTAAGCCCAAGCGTTCTCAAGTTGTCATCCGGAAACCGTTTAACTTTTCCGGGTCAATGTGACCTTGACCTTTGACCTACTAACCTCAAAGTTGAAACTAACCTGTAATGTATGATATTACACCTGTATACCAAAATTTATTATCCTAGGTCCAAGCCTTCTCAAGTTATCATCCGGAAACCGTTTAAATGTTTCGGGTCATTGTGACCTTGACCTACTGACCTCAAAGTCAAACTTGACCTGTATTTTATGATGTTACACCTGTGTACCAAAAATTATTTAAATCTGTCAAGCCTTTCATGAGTTATTGTCCGGAAACTATGAAAACCAACGGACTGACTAACCGACCAAAAAGCTCACTCCTATATACCCCCCCCCCCCCACCCCCCTCACCCCCAAACTTCGTTTGTGGGGTGTGATAATTGTGATGTCAGAAAAGTGAATTGTTGTATAATAACACACACTTTTCAGCCTTCTTTGTTTAACAGGAAAATGACAGGGGTCGTATTAGAATAGGTATTTTAATCCTACAATTCGAAAATGGTTAAAGTCCATATTTCACAATAGTTTATATATATTAAAAAATATTGCGTTTACTGATATACCTTTAATGGTTCCACGTTATGTTGCTTCGGGCGTTCCGTTTCAGCTTTGGCAGTTTGTTCTGAATCGCTTTTGTTTCTGTATATAGACAAATGTTAATTATTATTATTGCTGCTTAAAGACCAATGGAAATTATCTTATTTTATAATCTTGTGATTTCTTCCTTTCGGATGACAAAATAAAATATATCCTAGAAAACGCGACATTTTTGTGAAATATTCTTACATTTATGACAAAATATACAAAAAGAAAGTCCTTTACGTACGAATATTGCGGTTAAATTGATCTACACATAGTGTACTGTTTATGAAATATACAATAATGATTTTTATTGTTTATGACTTTTGGCTTTGCTTATGTAAATGATTAATTTGGTCTGTCCTTAAATGTGCAGACAAATTTTCGAAGTGGAGCATAAATGTATGGCTATATATAACAGTTATAACCGTTTCGTGAGTATATATCTCCGCGAATATGTACAGTTTGCAAAATTTGACAAAGCGAAATAAGTCCATCATCAAAATTTGTGATTCATATTTATTTTACTTGCAATGTACCTACATTTTCATATGTGAGTAGCACACCTGTCTACATCATACGCCTATGTTATATGTTACTTACATATTTTATATTAGGCATGACTTTGCTCAAAAACATTTAACTTAAATACGAAAATGTAAAAAAAAAATGATATCTTGGTTAGTAATAGTTGTGAATAAGTAGAGATCAAACGACTTTGTTTAAAATTATCAAATGATCCAAAATAATGATAATTTACATTTAAATCCGTTTCATGCCAAATGCAAGTTATATGTCGCCGACGAATTAATTTGTAAGGATATGTTTCTTTTGTGTCTATCTGAAAGTTATCTTTCTTACTAGTGTTGTAGATGAATCAATCGGTTATGCATCTATTTTACCTGTCCAGCGAATCAGAAATAGTTTTTTCTAGACGTTCGACACGTTCTTCTTTTTTTCTCTGCGGCCAATTTCTCATTCACCCTTGTCCAGAAATCCATAATCAACAGCTCGACCTAACCGATGCTGTGGATACATTGGGACACGACTGGTTTGAATATTTAGTGTAACCTGGACTGGCGTATGCATGACTTATATAGTCTAAGTAGATAATTAACCTTGTGGAATATGACAGAATATTTGCATCATTGAACAATACGAATGTCACAGTAAGCTATCTAAACATCGTATTTTCTTTGCAGCCAAAATGTACATATGTAATTGTTCAAAGTAAATATGATTTGTTATTCAATAAATTGTGATTTTTTTGTTTGTTTGGTTGGTTTTTTTATTGTTTCTTGTTTTTGTTTGTTTGTTTTTTTTGTTTTTGTTTTTGTTTGTTTTTTGTTTTTTTTTTTTTTTTGTTTTTTCTTTTTTTTTGTTTTTTATCTATAAGGTCATGTTAAACTACATAACAGTTTTTCTACAAATAAAACATATCTAATTAATTTCATAATTTGAACCTGAGATATACCTCTTTACAGTTTTATTATTGAAACCTTAAACGTGTATATATCTACTTAAAACAAACCTTTAACGCCATGTTACCAGTTTTAACGTTTCCCTCAATGTGTGGTTTTGACGGAAAAAGTTTGCTAAAATGTAAAATAATGTTTCGCATTACAAGAACTTAAACCACAATTTACGAGGAAGCACACATAATTATTCAGTAACGTGTAATACTAAGGCATTCTATATACATATATTTACATTCGCCCTTTTCTTTTCCATTGAAACTTTTGACGTTCATTTCGTATGAACAGCAAAAGAAAAGGCACGAAAGTTACGTCATCGCTGCTTAGTGATAACCGACCGCTGTTTTGACGGCGTCCGTGTATAGTCAGGGAGAACGTTCCTTAGATGACGTCGCAGTTGTTCCGTCTGGTAAACAGAATTGACGGGAAGTTGATTTAATGCTAAATGCTAACAAGAGGGCCATGATGGTCCTATATCGCTCACCAGAGTTGTTCTGGCCTACTGGCCTAGTTTTTGACGTAAATAACTCAGATTAGAACTTGAACTAGAGGTCATCAAGACAAACATTCTGACCAATGCTCGTGAGTTTCAAACTTTAACTGTGGACTCTAGAATGTTAACAAGATTTTCCTTGGATTTGCCCTAGTGACCTTATTTTTGACCACACATAACCAAGATTTGAACTTGACATAGAAATCATCAAGACAAACATTCTGACCAAGTTTCATAAAGATTGGGTCACAAATGTGGCCTCTAAAATGTTAAAAAGCTTTATTTCATCTGTAGAACCACCGATCTTCCGTAAGCCAGCTGGAGTTCTTCCCTACATTGATATTAAACATCCCAAACAAGAAAGTTTCTAACTTGCAGCGGTAAGAGACAAGTGATTCGAAGGATGTGACATTTAACCCTCCAACGATTTGTCTTTGTGTTTAGTTAAAATATAGCTTTGCATTGGCACTAAATATTTGTAATAATATTTTGCAATTGTTCGGAACTGTAAACTTTGTGCAAGACGATTGTTTAATACCAAGAACGCAGTGCAAAAAGTAGTAACATTTTTGTGTATTTCAATAGGTAGATTATACAAAGTCTGTTTGAAAACAATATATCCTCGTTTTTGCCGCAACACTTTTTTTGGTAAAATCATCTTTCAGCCATTATGTTAGAAATTGATGTGAATAACATGAAATGCTAAAAGCTACAAGAAATATTTCAATGACATCTTTCAAATTTTAAAGATATTTTAACGTAATTTGGAATTTTAACATTTTAGAAAAATGGGTCATATTATATGATATCGCGTCCGTCCGTCCGTCCGTCTGTCCGTCCGTCTTTCTTAGTTCGTAGTATTAGACTTCGGACAGTTGGGCAGCCTGCCTGCAGCCCTGCAGCTATATCACGTGATTATGACGTCATCACGTGGGGCGGGGCTAACGGGGGAAAAACCCATGACGTCACTGCCGCACCCAACATTCCAAACTAACAATAGAGACTAGGTGAGTCAATCGGAAATTACAATGGGGAGGGTATCCTATGACCGCGCACGAACAATGGAAGGGTACCGTATGACTGCCTGCAGCCCCGGTCTATTGTTGCGCTGCTCCCTATTATTACGTAAAGGGTATCATATTATAAGACCGCACCCAGCATTCCAAAGAACAAAAGAGTGTAGGTGAGTCAATAGGAAATTACCATGACGTCAAAGCCTCACCCAACATTCCGTTACTACCCGGCTTATCTATTTTTAGTCAATAGAGGGTATTATATAAGGTTATTCTTTTTATTGTCAACCTATTTTAATTTTTCATTGTTTTATCCGTCTAGAACGGTGATTTAGGGTCAAATTTGGCATTATGGGTTTTTAACATTTTAGAAAGGTTGAGAGGTAAACATTACGAAAATCATACTCGGACCGGAAATGACGTCATCAAAATTCAAGGTCGTCGTAGAGGCATATTTTGGTACCATTGGAAAGGTCTCGTCGAGCACGTTCAGAAAATATATACTTTTATGGGTCTAAATCATTCATGCGTTACCACCCTGGTTTTTTCTTTCGTTATTGTAGGGAACCTAGGCATGTAGGGTATCTAAAGAAAGGTCTCGATGAGAACTATTTGATGATCACGTCTAATCGAGGCTAAAATCACTCGCGCGTAAAAACCACTTTGAACTCCGAGGGTGGGTTCAAACCTTGAAGACATCCACTGATCTGTTACATTTTATGGTGCGCAAAACGCGATATTACATTGCTATTTGATAATAGCCATAATTACAACAATCGTAGGGACTTTTAACAATTTTATTGACACAATTGCCAACATGCTATATAAATATATACATTGAAATCAATTAAAGCAAGTTATTTACAAATAGGTACATACGCAAAGTTAAGTAAGTTGTTTTAAACCAAGGCAAGTCAGAAATTGTTGGTACCGTTGGAAAGGTCTCGTCGAGCACGTTCAGAAAATATATGCTTTTATGGGTCTATCTAGTACGGTTCTTGAGATATTGATATTTTAAGCGAAATCATTCATGCGTTACCACCCTGGTTTTCTCTTTTGTTATCGTAGAGAACCTAGTCATGTAGGGTATCTAACGAAAGGTCTCGATGAGAACTATTCGATGACCACGTCTAATGGAGACTAAAATCACTCATGCGTTAAAATCACTTTGGACTCCGAGGGTGGGTTCGAACCTTAACAAGAGGGATACCCCTAAAAAGCTATCGTCAAGACAAGTCAGAAAATATATACTTTTACGGGTCTTTCTAGTACGATTCGTGAGATATCGGGATTTAAAGCGAAATCATTCATGCGTTACCACCCTGGTTTTTTCTTTCGTTATTGTAGGGAACCTAGGCATGTAGGGTATCTAACGAAAGGTCTCGATGAGAACTATTCGATGACCACGTCTAATCGAGGCTAAAATCACTCGCGCGTAAAAACCACTTTGAACTCCGAGGGTGGGTTCAAACCTTGAAGATATCCACTGATCTGTTACATTTTATGGTGCGCAAAACGCGATATTACTTTACTATTTGATAATAGCCAGAATTACAACAATCGTAGGGACTTTTAACAATTTTATTGACACAATTGCCAACATGCTACATAAATATATACATTGAAATCAATTAAAGCAAGTTATTTACAAATAGGTACATACGCAAAGTTAAGTAAGTTGTTTTAAACGATGCAGACAACATAAATCACTGAAAATCAAATGTAATCAAATCTATTCAATTTAGCCCATTAATTAATATATCAATAGCCAGAGCTCAAATAACGACGAACGGTTATAATATGTATACCTTTTCACAATTGACTACTTCAATCGGTGTAACATACCCTCTCCAGTATATATAAACATTAAGTTACATTCAGAATATCACTTCAATTCAAACTTTTGAGGAAGATAAACGTACGTGTGTTAACAAATATGGCTTATAACTCGCATAAGAATAGCGTTATTCGAGCTAGATATTACCAACCAACAGGAAAAGTCCTTTACTCCGATGCCAGCTTAAACAATTACATCTTTAACGCGTTCTGTCAACCCGTAGGACAAGCTAGGGATTTGGTGCACCCTAACATTCCGTTCGTATATAGACGAGAACCGTACTGGGATAACCCCGAACAACTAAATGAGTCGGAGAAGTCTACCCAATCCACAATCGGTCCCTGTTTTTGATCTAAATAAAAAGAGCGCGAGGAAGGAAAGATCACCATCACCACCATCGCCGCCGCCGCCGCCACCACCGCCGCCGCAACCAAAGCCACCACATTTGCTCGCCTCATGATGTAAAAGTAATATAAATTTTAATGCAGATTTACGGACCTTTCATTCATTCTTTGACATCCGTGGAAGCAACATGAACAAGTGTCCGGATTGTAAGAGAGACTTTTCAAGAAAAGACGTTATGCTTAGACACCGCAGAAACAAACACGGAGAAACTATCCCGTCACAAAATGGTGAAGGGTATCAGCCTGCTCTTCCATTGTCAAAACCGATCAAAATACCACCTCCACCTGGAATACCAACGTCTCCATTTTTACTGCCACAAAAAGATCAATCGGGAGGATCAATGCTAACACCGTTTACAGAGCGTATGTCCGGCATGGTTTTTCAACATCCATTTACTATGATGGTTTCGGGTCCAACGGCTTGCGGGAAGACAACGCTGGTCAAGGAATTATTACGAAATAACGGAGCTAAAATCAGTCCTCGGATACAGAGAATCGTTTGGCTGTACAAGAGATGGCAGTCAGTCATTTCCATTAACCAGAATTTATACGGGAATAAAGACCCTACACAAAGGCGCAATTTTTGTTACTATATAGCGCTTTTTAATAATCCTGTGGATAAACAGTCTGTGTTGACATTGGCCCGACAAATGTATCCGAACAAAACGGACGTATTAATGAAAACCTTCGAAAAAGCTACGAAAGATCCGTACGGATATCTTATAATAGATCTGAAACCCTTTGTGGCAGAAAACGACCGATTAAAATACCATATAAGGCGAAATGTTGGAATCTCTTCTACGGATAAAACTGAGATGACCAAGCCTATGACAAACTTTCATAATGAGTCAACAAATCATGGCTAAGCATCACCACAGACAGCTATAAGAGAGTATGAGGAGGTGGGACCCTATCATTCCTTAGAAGGAAGTCCATCCATGCACATCCAAGAACAGTCGCTTGACAAAATGGCTAACAAAGCAGAAGCTTGCTTCGACTGTGGGCTCCTTTTCGAGAATCCTTATGACGTACAGAGGCACGAAAAAAGTGGTTGGTGTTCTGCGTACAATGAGCCACCTTCTAAACGTGTCAGAATGGACAAAACAAGTGACAGCGAGTTGGACGATAATGTCGAGGACAATCAGGGATATATTTCGCTGAGGAAAAGGGCTAGGGTATGTACCTGCGATAAATATGACAAATTCTATGATCAGTTTATACAAAATGGGGAAGACCAAGAGGAGGCTCTAGAAATGGCAGAAGATAGACTTCAGCCGCAACTCAAACGCAAATTCTTCGTATTATACGAACAATTATTGGATTCTTTCATCCTTCCCCTACGAAGCAGTGCACTACATAAGAAAATATTAGAGGATATCAATTCGCTGGAACAAAAGGGATTGTCCACTGTCTCAGCAGTAAAACGTTCGTTAAGAAAGCATAAATCAGAATTTAGAGATCTGTTAGAGGTGGAAGAGCCTGAGGATGAAACTGAAACAGAGAGCGAGGAAAGCGACGATGAATCTGAAGAAGGAGAGGAAATGGACTCTGAGAACATCCGAGTGATCAAATCTTATAACCAATAAAGCTATGTGTAAGTCTTTAAAGTAATCATAATACTCTAGACAGTTGGAGTGAGTAGATCAGATTTATTGACAGACAAAGTCAACATGATGAGTAACATATACATATATTTACAAAGTGACGAAAGCGATGCCTATTTTGTAAACAATGATACTAGCCATTTCAAAATACGATTGAATGAGCCTTTATATTTAGAAGGTATATGGAAAGTGGCTTTAATCGAGTTTCATGCTAGGGAAAAAGTGAAATCGAAATCTAGTAATGGGCTTTACGTATATTCAGATATTTGTGATGAAAGTATCGTGAAAGGCGAAGCTCGTCCTTTGCTGCGACGACTTGAGAAAAACAAGACAAGTGGGTGGGATAACACACTTGAAGCACCTTACTACCTACCTGTGAGAAGCAAAGAAATTCGGGAATTGGAAATACACATAAAGCAGGAAGATGACACAAACGCGCCGCATTTAGTGAAACCTGTGCGCCTGACACTTCATTTGAAACGATATCCATTTTTTAACTAAAACTCATGAAGTTGTTGGTGTCTAATCTGTCAAAAAAATGAAAGTTTATAGCAGAACAGAGCATTATTGATCATCATTAGCAGCAGTAAGAATACTGGAAGTTGCAGAAAATGGACTTCAGTTCAGCTATTACAATTAACATAATTACAAAGACAAAAGGAAAAGAAAATAACGTACAATATTGTAGAAATACTATCCTAAAAGTTTAACTGCTGAGTAAAAAGACAGTGATTTATGTTGTCTGCATCGTTGAAAACACCTTACTTAACTTTGCGTATGTACCTATTTGTAAATAACTTGCTTTAATTGATTTCAATGTATATATATATGTAGCATGTTGGCAATTGTGTCAATAAAATTATAAAAAGTCTCTACGATTGTTGTAATTCTGGCTATTATCAAATAGTAAAGTAATATCGCGTTTTGCGCACCATAAAATGTAACAGATCAGTGGATATCTTCAAGGTTTGAACCCACCCTCGGAGTTCAAAGTGGTTTTTACGCGCGAGTGATTTTAGCCTCGATTAGACGTGGTCATCGAATAGTTCTCATCGAGACCTTTCGTTAGATACCCTACATGCCTAGGTTCCCTACAATAACGAAAGAAAAAACCAGGGTGGTAACGCATGAATGATTTCGCTTTAAATCCCGATATCTCACGAATCGTACTAGAAAGACCCATAAAAGTATATATTTTCTGACTTGTCTTGACGATAGCTTTTCAGGGGTATCCCTCTTGTTAAGGTTCGAACCCACCCTCGGAGTCCAAAGTGATTTTTACGCATGAGTGATTTTAGTCTCCATTAGACGTGGTCATCGAATAGTTCTCATCGAGACCTTTCATTAGATACCCTACATGACTAGGTTCCCTACGATAACAAAAGAGAAAACCAGGGTGGTAACGCATGAATGATTTCGCTTAAAATCTCAATATCTCAAGAACCGTACTAGATAGACCCATAAAAGTATATATTTTCTGAACGTGATCGACGAGACCTTTCCAACGGTACCAGCAATATGCCTCTACGACGGCCTTGAATTTTGATGACGTCATTTCCGGTCCGAGTATGGATTTTCATAATGTTTACCTCTCGACCTTTCCAAAAATGTTAAAAACCCATAATGTCAAATTTGACCCTAAATCACCGTTCTAGACGGATAAAACAATGAAAAATTAAGATAGGTTGACAATAAAAGGAATAACCTTATATAATACCCTCTACTGACTAAAAATAGATAAGCCGGGTAGTAACGGAATGTTGGGTGAGGTTTTGACGTCATGGTAATTTCCTATTGACTCACCTACACTCTTTTGTTCTTTGGAATGCTGGGTGCGGTCTTATAATATGATACCCTTTACGTAACAATAGGGAGCAGCGCAACAATAGACCGGGGCTGCAGGCAGTCATACGATACCCTTCCATTGTTCGTGCGCGGTCGTAGGATACCCTCCCCATTGTAATTTCCGATTGACTCACCTAGTCTCTATTGTTAGTTTGGAATGTTGGGTGCGGCAGTGACGTCATGGGTTTTCCCCCCGTTAGCCCCGCCCCACGCGATGACGTCATAGTCACGTGATATAGCTGCAGGGCTGCAGGCAGGCTGCCCAACTGTCCGAAGTCTACTACTGTTCGTATCCAGAGCATAACATTATATCCATTAAAGAGATTGACTTTAAATTGAGCATATAGGTAGTAGATGATAATGGTACGATAGGCTGAAGTCTTAAACCTCTTTAGCTCAAAGGTTAAGGCCACTAATTGAGCTATAAGGTAAAAAGTGTCCATCATATTTCGCATAACAAAATAAGCATCCAAGGTACTTCAAACTTGAATAGCTTACTCTTCACATAGTGTCTGCGTAGTAGACATTTGCGAATTAAGTCTACGTGAACTGTGGACACCTAAGACGATTGATTTTTCAAGGGTACCGTCTCAATATAATTTGATTATATTATGTAGAAAAAATAGTTTATAACGGCAATAGGGTTTCGAGTAGGTGATATGAATTTGGATGTGCCTGTTTTTAGCTCGACTTTTCGAAGAAATAGTAGAGCTATTGCACTCGCTCCGGTGTCGGCGTCGCCGTTAGTTAAAGTTTTTGATAAAGTCAAATATCTCTGTAACTATCAAAGCTACTGACTTGAAACTTTAATTACTTATTTACTCTCAACGTCTATACTAGCAGAAACAATCCCTAAAACTCTGATATGAATTTTACAGAATTATGCCCCTTTTAACTTAGAATAGTTTGTTAAAGTTCTTGATGAAGTCAAATATCTCGGCTACTATCAAAGCTATTGACTTGAAACTTAAAATACCTATTTACTATCAAAACCTACACCGGGAGAAACAATCCCCATAATAATAAGAGTTGAATTTTGACAGAATAATACCCTCTTTTAAATAAGAATTGCTGGTTAAAGTTTTTGATCAAGTCAAATATCTCTGTACTATCAAAGCTATTGACTTGAAACTTTAAATAGTTATTTACTATCGAAGTCTTCACCAGGAAAACAATCGCCATAACTCTGATTTGAATTTTGACAGAATTATGTCCCTTTTTGAATTTTTGGTTAAAGTTTTTGATAAAGTCAATTATCAGAGGATAGGAGCAAAATTTAAAGAACTTTACTGATGAAGCCCTAAGGAAAAGGACAGCAAAGGGAAGAAATTCCCCGAAAAACTCTAAGTCCACTTAAATCATTACCAGGTACAGATATGTCAAAAAACACCATAACTTTGCAGGTACCCTCCATGTTGTACCAAAGAAAAGTGGTCTCGGTTTTTACCTACGGCCAATAATAAAAAAGTTACAAAATAACATATTTATAGTAACATAAAAGGGAAGTTATTCAATAAAAAATATTGTAAAAGTGAACAAAAATGGAATTTGCCAAATACAAACAAGAGCACAGCAATGCAAAGGAACAATAACAAACAATAAAATCACGTGACCTTTAACCTCTAAGTGTGACCTTTACCTTGAAGCGAGCCATTTGCTGTGCACGTCGTCTCAATGTGGTGAACATTTGTGCCATTTTTTTTTAAATCCTTCAAGCAGTTCAAGTGTTACAGATCGCACTCGAAACAAAGTTATATGACCTTTGACCCCAAAGTGTGACATTGACCTTGTAGTCAGCCATCCAAAACATGCGCTCTGATGGACATTTGTGCAATGATTCTGTAAAATCCTTCAAACAGATCAAGAGTTACAGAGCAGACACGAAACAAAGTAATATGACCTCGACCCCTTAGTGTTACCTTTACCTTAAAGCGAGCCACCTGATACAGGCGCTCTGAACGTCGTCTTGATGTGGAGAGCATTTGTATCAAGTTTGTTTAAAATCCTTCAAGGGTTCACGAGTTACAGAGCGGAGTCGACACGAAATTGCTAATGGACAGACGGACACACAGACAGACAGACGGTCAGATGAGCACCTGGGGTTTCCCAAAATACGTTCCTTCGGGCGTATAAAACAACAAAGGAATGGAGACGCAAGATATTACGTTTTCTACAGTTTTCACAATGTTTTACCTGCTGACCTACATTTTGATCCCAGCTGACCCAGTTTAAATTTTTTGTTTTTCATTTCGGACGACGACGACGATGGAATACGGATGCATTGCGATCAGATTAGCTTATCTTTTCAACTTTGTCGCGGATGCGCAACTTATTATATTAAAGAATATTTCAGGAAAGTGTTATGACGCTAGATCAAATACTTTTGGCGATATGCATAACCAAAACATTTCTCTGGCGGACAGACGGACGGACAGACAAATCCAAATCTTATCATGTGCGGTGACATAATTAGCCAGACCATACCGTCATTATAGGAATGTTTTCCTACTACACATAAATTAAAATTATCATGTTGAGACGATCCCCTTGAAAAGTCGATCGTCTTAGGTGTTCACAGTCCACGTAGACTTAATCCGCAAATGTCTATTACCTACACAAGGAGTGCCACGAGTTCGACTGGGCCCGGCTTGTTGTAGGTTAAGCTTAGGAATTTATTACGAATGTTCCCGTAATTCTGGAAACTATAAGCTGGTCAACTATATTTCATATAAGTATATGAAACAGTGGTGGCATTTTGCCTTTCGGTGGTAAATTATCTTAAAAATCACAAATCACAATGGGTTTGTCGCTTTAAGCAACATACCAGATAGTGTGAATCTCCCTAATATTGATTATTCCTAAAATTGTGTGTCGAATCCCGCTATTTGTATAACATATATTTCGTGAAGGGTGGGGTAGGAATTAGTCATATTTTGGCATATTACACCAAATAAACATATGCATAAGTGCATTATATATCTAAACACTATAGAAAGTCTATACACTAATAAAAAATAATAAGTAGCTAACGGAGCATACAAAAAAAACTTATTAAACCGAAATATAAAATTTAAATTACTGGCTCGTTAGACTTGTAGGTATATGGCAATGAGTCTCTGCACATAAACCGGGTCTGTAGGTTAAATGTCACGGTCACAATTTAGCCGATATGCAAAATGCATAAAGCAGTGTGGTAGGTCAAAGGTCAAGGTCACAGCAAGGTCAAATATGCCCGTCATATTTGGTGTCCAGAACATAATTTGAAACTTTGGTGATGAGACTATGTGCAGACTGCACCATACTACATTACAAAGGCCCCAGTCCACCATAAAAAAAAATTAACACTTTTTTCATTTAGTTTCTTGCCCATCCTTTGCCCTTATTTGCTATTCACTGCTACTGCTCACACACCCTGCTTCCACCCCCTCCAACACACTCCCGCTCACACCACCCACCAAAAAATCTTTAAACGTTGCCTTTTCTTTAAATTTGCTTGTCATTCTCTGATATAACGTTTCGGACGTATGTGGCCCCGCTTGGCGGAATTCTTGTTTATTTAGAACATTACAATCAATTAAGAACAGAGTCGATGATTTACATAACGTCTCAGGAAAATGACTTCAAAGAAAACAACTACAAATCATTTTATTTTTTCTGAAGTAGGTTGCTTAGCGTAGAGTTACGAAATACCCGAGTGCATTTATCGGACGCTTAGTAATATTGAAGTTTCCCTTTAGTTTCGTATAATAAAAGTTCATCTAGCTTACGCAACTTTTACCTCTTACCTATGTGTTTCTTGAAGCAATTTATTTAAACGTATATTCTCCATTTGCAATTTGTTGTTTTTATCACTCTGTCTGTTCACTTCTTGTTTAAGACTTTGTATTTTGTAATCTTGTTGTTTCCTATCTTGTGAGTAGCTTTTTCCAGCCTTGAAAATCAAATAAAAGTTGGTCAATTGTATTGTGAAGCAATCGTTTGCGTAAATGTTCCTTTGGAAAAATAAAATTGTCAAATTATTGTTTTACAGTGCGTTACACATTTATCTTTATATCGCAAGCATCCACTCTTATTTATTGTAATAACAAAGTTAAATAACACAGAATAACACAAATAAACCCATTCATAATTCCGAATAAGACTTTTGAAAATTTTACCATGTCTTGATTGAAGATATATAGCTTCTGCTCTAAGTCCCTCATTAGTTGACAAACAATTTCTCTCGCACGGTCATCGAATTTTCTTGTTCTTTGCATGCTTTCAATAGTAGCTAAGTTCTGACAAAGTTCATTCCCTACTAAGGTTAGTAATTCATCGGTCGGCAAAGAACAAAAGGACTGCTGTTTCCCTCCAAGTTGCAGTGGTGGTTGCAATGGCTGTCCCATTTTATTGCCCATGGTTCTATGCTGTAGTTGAAAAATAATGATATCATTATTAGTATAAATTAAACTAATATTTCTCCTAATGATATTGTAATAGCTTAAAGATAATTTGGTCATTAATCCGCAAGGAATTAGATAAGTTGTTTTGTGAAAGAGGGGGTTAGACTTTGAAGTATATTTATTTCTAGATATACACAAGTTATGTATAAAAGGACCGTCAAACAGTATGTTGTTTGCTATTATTTGTACAAAATGAAGGGAAAAACTCTGCTCTGTAGTAATCAATAAGTTTCTTGAGGATCCATTTATGGATAACATGTATATTGTTTTGTGCGAACTATTGAATTTTTGAAACAAATAATGCACAAAATTTCTAAAGAGATTCTGAAGAAGGTTAGCTTGCATCATCGCCCCATAGTGATCTATATTTATGTATAATTTCATGAAGTCGCTTTGTTATGTTGGACCTTATCGAATGTAAAATAATTAAAGGGCAATAACTCTGCTTAATGAACAAATCTTGACACCTTGTAGTAATCTATATAAAAATTAGTGTAAAGTTTCATGAAGATTCATGAATACGTTATTTAGATATTGTCGATTGTCCCTATGTTTTACCAAATCTCAATCAAGGCAATACTCTGCTTTTACTGCATAAATGTGGATTCGTGTGAGCAAAGATCATGTGCTAATTAATAATTATTTGAGGTTTGGTGATTGTATCTTAATTACGTTTTTGAATTTTAACCAGTTTCATTCTTTTTTTTCACAAAAGCAACGGGAAAACTCTGTTTTAATGAGTAAAAAGGGTTAATTCTGCGTGTGAGCAAAAAGCATTTACTAAGTAATAATTATGCTAGGGTTGGTGATTCTAGTTGAAAAACATTTTGAATTATAAGGATTTTCATTTCTATTGCATACAAATTAAATGGAAAGGATCTGCTTTTTACTGGGTCAAGGGGAATAATATTGTTTGTGAGCAAAGATCATGTACTAATTAATATCTACATGAAGTTTGGTTATCCTAGCTGAAATACCAGGATATTTTTTTAATAATAAGAATTTTCTTTCAAACAAAAACTCTGTTTTTCTTGGTCAAGGAGAATAATTCTACGAATGAGCAAAGGTCGTGTGTTCATATATAATTGTTAGAGGTTTGGTGATTCTAGCTGAAACATAGTTTGGTTAATTTTTGGGTTCATAAGCATTTTCAGTTTCTGACAACCGGACGCACAGACGCACGGACGAACGAACATCTGAACGGACAACGCCAAAACAATACCCCTTCGCCTTCGACAGGGGGTAATAAGACAAACCTCTCGTAATTATGGACAGGTATTTTCGTCTGCTCAGGATATGATTTAAATCTTGAGATGCCACCCCCCCCCCCCCCACCCCCACACCTCCACTTAAAATATAGATCGTCCTAAGTGTCCACAGTCCACTTCGTGTTAATTTGAAAATGTCTAATACCGATCTATTGCTGACTGGCGATTTAAATGCTAGAAAAGTTCTATAGAATTTGATGCATATCGTGATATTTTTGAAGATGATGTTACCGTCCCACGTGTTTCGTGTGATAGAAGTGTTAATTCAGGCGCGTAGCTGGGGCATTTTTCATAGAACGCAGAGGAAATGTGAGGGTCGGGGTATCCTCCTGATATTCTTTAAGCAAAAATTTTGCATAAATAACTTATTTTTCTCATTTATTTTTTATGAAATGTATTGTTTTACTTTGTATTCGTGTAATATTACACGTGTACATACATGGGTGCAAGTACTTATTCAAAACAGATGTTTCGTGATAACAAACTTTCGAAATTTTAATTCATTCGAGGGATATGTCTATAAGTAAATATATAATAGTAAAATGAATTTTACCGTAACTCTAGCTTTGCTTTTGTGATCCCGCACTTCATATATCGCCTGCCTAGTGAAATGACGATGGCGAAGAGCTAGATTACGATGGCAAAGGCGAAGAGCTAGATCACGATGGCAAAGTGCAAACTCTTGATTTCACGCTTAGCTATCGTGATCTAGTTTGAAGTCACGACGGCAAATTGAGAGATCGCTAAATTCCGTGCTTTCGCCATTGTATGTTAGATCACAATGGCAAAGTGCGAATTTGAGAAAATTTCGCAATTTTGCACTTGTGATCTCGCGCTTTGCCGTCACGGATCATGATCCAACACTTTGCTCATCACCTGCGCATGATGGAGTAGCACAAAACGCAATATTACGATTGCGAAGCGCGGAATTGCAATTGTGAAGAGCGAAATTCCGAAAAAATCGCTATTTCGCGCTCCGCCATTGTGATTTCGTGCTTCGTCATTGTGATTTCACGCTAGCGAAATAATGTAAATAGTTAATTTCAAATATAACGAACACTGTTATAATGAATTTTCGGTACAATGTAATTGAAAATGTTCATTTTCTAGCTCTTATTTGATCTATGTAAACAAACATGGTTTGTAAGGAACATATTTCCATGCCCCAGTGTTAAAATATATATACATAGAAATAACACATATTAAGATATAGCGAACCAAAAAAGTCTTTTTCAGAAGTTTTATACGAGGCTTTAACATTAGCATTGGGTAGACATTGTAATAACATTTATTCGTAAAACAAATATTGAAATCATAGCGTGATAGTTGATATATCTGAACAACATCTAAAACCAAGTATTACACTGAAATCTTGATCTGAATGCAGTTTAAGGTCTTCTGAAATACAATACATACAATTTAATTAGAAAAGGGCCATTAAAAATATATAATAACCAATTATAAAAGAAAGAAGATATTTATCTCACTGTGAACTGGATGTCACAGTAGTATCCTACGATTTGTGGGGCAATAGCGTAAGATTTAATCGGGCGTAATTATTTGATTTCTATAGGATTTTATTTTCTACAACAATGTGATCATTCAAAATTCCTTTTAGACTTGAAGGCCAAAACGTGATTCATTTTTTTTTTGACATTGTGTTATAATTTTTTTTTATAGAAGTTCGCCTCTTTAAACAGTAAGCATAGACGGCGTATGGTTTTAATATTTCACATGTTTAGGATTATTGCAAAATAAGTAATCAAATAGAAGAATAATGAAATAAATTTCAAACCAATACATAAATTGTTGTAAAACTACAAAGACTATTGGTGAATTTAAATGCATGTTAAATCAACTTATTATAAATCAGTTTGCTATACAAATAATTCCTACTGGTAAGAAACATCTCATATACGTTTAACGGTCACATTTTGCATGTCCCAATGAGTTTGCTATTTGTGTATGCTTGCCAGATTTTCATTGCGCAGCTGCGTATCTGTGTAAAGGCAGCTACGCGCCTGTAATTCGTTCGGTGCTGAGTTATTAGATTTTCGTAAAGTTTATATTTTGAAAGTAGCAAATGGTCGTTTATTTTGGAACAAAGGTAAAGGTAATTTTACATAATATATAAATCATACGGGATGCAGAGTTATAGAGTATATGTTGTTCTTTAGCGGAAGAATATCGCGCTCCTAAAGTCGGGCAATCTATTCCCGCTGCAAAACTCGTGCATAGCTTATTACCTATAATTACAGTGGTGCTTTTAGATAAGAACACCACCGCATTACTCTAACACTGAAGTTAACTTGAGAGGGCGCCGGTGCTGATGATAAAAAGGCAATGGTATATAGCTACGTCTTCCCGTGGTTTATATGTTGTTATGAACAAACCTGTGTTCATGACGAAAAGTTTGATTTTCTGAGCTAACTGACGTTGGATTTCATAGTTTACAACAAAGAGTGTCCTGTACGCGAACAGAGAGGGATCCGTTTTCTCATTTATCACAGAGAGGGATCCGATATGCATACACACCGTTTTTTATTATTTTATTTTGTTATCTTAAATAAATTATGAAAACTTTAAGATTTTCATTGTCTTTATATCCATATTTCTCTGTTAAAACAAATTAAAGTAGTTCGATACATTTTGTGCGCATGCGCGAATGATCTCGGTTTACGTAAAGTCGAAAAATTTAAGTGTGTTGAATTTTACTTATTTCTTGCTTGCTTTCCAAGAGAATCTTCAATAATCGGCGTCTTAATGGAAAAGGTAAAAGGAAACTATTTGTTGAGGCTTTAAATCTATGTTTATCGCGGGATTTTTAACGACATTCACCGGTTTCGTAAAGAGGTCGTTTGTTTTGGCGCAATGCGGAAGTGTCGTCTTGATGCAGTTTTTTGCTGAAAAGTTGACGAATTCTTCGTCTCACTACGTCTGTCATTTGTTTTACGTTTGCCATCAGTTTTAGGCAGTAACTGTTAGCTGTCGAGAGTACCGGAACAGACTGTGAAGTATTTCTATAGATCTAAATATGGTTCGTAAAAAAGGACAGTTTGTCTGGCATTCAGAATTCCTACACTAGTGATCCATGAGGACTTTATCCATACATGCCATATCTCCCGTCGGGAGACTTTTTCTCCCGTATTTTCAGTATATCTCCTGGTCTCCCGCCGGGACATGAAAACCTCCCGTAGAAAAAATAAATTCTGAAAAAAAGTCCTCTGTCGAAAAATCGTATCTCGGACCCAATGTAGACTTTTAGAAAATACTTGAAATTCAATATCGAGTGGCCCGGAAATACTCTTCAAACATAATTTTGATAGTTGTCTATAATCCCTAGCTTGTTTATCGAGAGATACACGTCTGAGGCATTAATTATCTTACCACCTACTGTCACCATCTGCGAACAATTAACCATTTAATCTTACCCGTAGGCAATTGTAAATATGTGCATGCGAGATTTTAGACTGATTCAGTAACATCAAAGTCACTGACCTGTAGTTTTCAAAACAATATGTAAACCAGCCTTAAAATTACGTCATTTTACCGCCACCTGCCAAAGTGTACTTTCGTTTTCGCTGACCTATTTTTATATTTATCGAGCCATCAAAGGATGAGACAGGTTAGTGTTAACACCGAGTTTATGCTTCTCAATTTAAATACTTGCAAAACATGCAAAAAATCAACTACGATTTAACAAAAATTGGCAAGTAAATGTCAGACTACACAGAATTTCGGACAAACATGAATTCGGATAAGTGAATTTTATGAAATGAGTTGCAATTCATACTGCCCGAAGAATTGACTGCCATTCCTTTGTGATATTGTCATGTTGCAATAATTAACAGGAGAAGAATTCCCAGTTTAAATACATGTAGTTTTAATCTAAATATGGACAATCCAGCAAAAGAATGGCTTAAATTTCTTTTTTTGTTTTAACAACTTCATTTCTGAAAAAAAAATGACTGCCCTTAAAAGACTGTTTTGACATGATATCTCCGCAATCTTTTGAGAATTGTATGCTTAAACATGTCAAAAAGATCACTCTCTTCAGGTGCAGAAGCATCAACACATAAAGCAAAATGAAAGTTCCTGGTTCAATCTTTCATGGAATTCTGAATTTCCTTGGAATAAGTAAAGTGCTATAAGTAATGATCATGCATTCTGTACACAATTGTTGGCTCCACTCATCAATTCAATATAGAAAACTTAATGATTTTTTCATGAAAACGGCTATTTAGCGCATAAAAAATGAGCGAATAAAAGTCTCCCTTATTTTTACCCAAATCTCCCTTAAAAAAAGCCCTGTTGAGGCATATCTCCCTTATTGACCGTCTGAAAATATGGCATGTATGTTTATCCAGTTTCCAGAATGGCAGGAAAAAAGGACTTATTGAATTGGACCACTTGTCAAGGCAGCTTACAAAAGTCAGAAATTTAAAAGCACCCCAACCCCGGCGACAGAAAGCTTGTTACTTTTTTCCTTTAAAAATTTCCCCAAAATAAATACAAAAAAAAACAGGGAAAATTTACAAGACTAAAACAAAAAAATAGCACGGGCCCCAAATGAATGGGGAAAGTTGTCACAAGTTGTTCCTGTTATTTTTGTTCCCGTTTCCAAAAGTCTGGGGATTTCATGTAAAATTTATTTTTTGGGCATTTGATAGAAGTTTCATACTGTTAATTTTTTTGGAGCCGTGTGTCAAAGGGCATGACGTGTTTTTCTGAAATTAATTGTTTTAATTTCTTAAAATAAAAATAAAAAGATATTAAAAATTGTTTTTTGTTTTTAATTTTAAATCGGAAACCCCTTTAAGATTCATTTTGTAACAATTTCACCAATTATTCTTTACAAAATCCGAAACATTTTTTCCCATCCTAAAACCCCTATACTTGAAATAAAAAAATTACCGAAATCCTTTTTCCCCCCGGTTTCCCCCAAACCAAATTTGTATTTAATCTTTAATTTGTCTTTTGTATTCCCTAATCGGAGCAAGTGTAAAGGTTTCACTGCCTTGCCTTCTTGGTTTTAAATGCATTAAGAGATTTTTACTAAGAAAAATTTAAATTTTTTAATCTAAGAAAATTATTGCTTTGTTTCATTTGATTGTTTGGGAAAAAAATTTTGTAACCCAGGGTGTAGTTCCCAAGACGAACCCACATTCCCGGGTAAACTATAAAGTTTGGCAAAGGGTTGAGCTGGGCCTTCGGGCACGAAAAGGGAAAAAGCCCTTCGTCAATGGCGCCCAAAAAATGGTTGGGGTTTTGCATTAGAACTACACAGATCACTTGAGAAAATAATTTTTCTTTTTTTGGGTTTTGGGAAATTTTTTCCCCTTGAGTTCCCTGAGAAATATTTTTTTCCCTTTGTGAGGGTCACCCCGTTTATAAATCAATTCTTTGGATATTTTTTTCCACTTTGGTAAAAAAACCATCTGTTTTTTTCTATCGACCGTGCCCCCAGGGGTTTTTGAAAAGGGTTTGACAGTTACGAATTTTGGGGCCCCTTTAAAACATCTTTTAGCTGTCAGCATTTTCGGATTTTTTTCTGGTGTCGTCGTGCCGCTTTGGGTTGCCCGGGGATTTTTGGAAAAATAAAAAATGTTTTGACTTTCCCAAAAATTTTTGCTGTGCGTTGACATTGGGTTAAATTTAGTGCTTAGGTATAGTGGGGGTTAGTGCGGGAAAATTAAGTTTTTCCCAAAATTTATTTGGAATTAGGTATTTTTTGGGGGGGAAAGTTTTTTATTTTTTTTGGGCTTATTTTTAAAAATTTAGCTGTGTTTGGGAAATTTTTTTTTAAAGCGAGTTATACATGTATTTTTGCCCTTTGGTTATTGAAGGTTTGTTGATTTTATAAACTCTTTTTAGTAATTTTTCGATATAAGTTGAAAAATTTTTTTCCCCTTTAAAAAGTTGATTTAAAGGGATAATCTTTAACCCCTGTCCCGCTCCAACCCGTTAAAACCCAAATTTTCCCAAATTTGTATACCATTTTAAACCCTAAAAAAAATTACTAAAATTTTCCCAAATTTCCCTTTGGATAGCTCCCCGGTGCGTTGGAGGGTTATGAAAAATTTTTGCTGTTTTTTTCCCCGGGGGTTTCGAAAAGGCAAAATTTTCCCTTTTTTTTTTCCCCTTAAAAGTGCCGTCTTTTTTTAAAAAGTCATTTAATATGGGCTTTCTTTTCCCTTATTTTTTTTGCAAAATGTAAGAAGTTTTTTTTGGGTTTCTTTGCTTTTCGGTGTTTTTTTTTGGGAAATAATAAAAAAGGGAAAAAAATGGGTTTTTAGCTTAAAAAAATCCTTGCAAGGTGTTGAAAAAAACTTTAAAAAACCCCAAACCGTATTATCATTTGGGAAAAGTTTTATCTTCATTTTGTTTTATTTGAAGTGTTTATTCTTACACCCCAAATTTAAAATTTTCGCAAAACTTAAAAAAACGTGCCGATTCGGCAATGAAACCGGGGGCAGCGCATAATTCGTTTACGGTAAAAACATAAAAAACTTTTATAGGGTTACGCAAAATTTAGTCGGTAGGGAGGCTTTGGGAAATTGAGATTTTTAAAAGTTGGGGTTCGAACCCCGAAAAGGGACTTAAGTTTTTTTTCTTTCTAAAAAAAAAAAAAAGAATAAACTGAACAGTCATTTTTTATTTTTTTTTTTTTTAAATAAAATGAAACATGTGAATGAGATTTATAAAATTGAAGTGTTTAAAGTTTTAAAAACATTTTTAAGCTATTATAATTATATTTTGCGGGTAGGCTTTTTTAATTACGGGAAAATAAAAAAAAGTGAATAGAGTAAATTGCAAATTTGAAAAGTGTATTCAGTGTTTAAAAAAGGAAAAAGAAATTTTAGTGAAAAGTGAAAAAATAAGTAAAAAGTAAAAAATTAGTGAAAAGTAAAGTAAGAAAAATTTTTACACGGAACGCTAAGAGGGGGAGATAGATTTTGAAGGAAGAACTAATATTTTTAGTGAAAATTTTAAGGGAAAGGGTAAATTTGGGAAATAGTAAAAAATTGTAAAATTTAGTGAAAACTGAAAGATCAGATACACATATGGGAAAAAAAATTGTGCTTTAGAAGTAATTTAGTAAACGGGGTTTAGCAATAACAAAACCCGTAAAGAACCGTAAAAAATTGTGTAATCATTGGGAAAACAGTGAAGAAACGTGAGAGTAAAGGGGGAAAGTAAAAGGGTTTAAATTTGAACAAAAATTTAAATTAGTAAAGTGAAAATTTCGGAAAACTATTGGGCATTTTTAAAGTGAAGAAAAGGGGAAGTAGTAAATATTAGCGAAAAGGGAAATTAAGGATTTATAGCGAAATATATTGAAAAAAGGGGAACCCAAAGTAGAAAAAGAGTCAAAAGGTGAAATATGTAGGAAAAGTAAAAGTGATAGAAGGTATTTTTATGTGAAAGAAAATTGAAGTAAAAAGATTTAAAATTTTAAAAAATTTGTGTTTGAAGGTGAGTTTTTTTTGTAAATAATGGAAGTTTCAAAAACAGTTTAGAGATATCAGAATGAGACAGCGAGATGCTAGCGACGGGAAAACAGGAAGATTGGGGAAAAACCCCCAAAAGGGAAAAGGGAGTAGTTTGGGAGAAAAGGGATTTAGTGAAATAAAAAAGGGAAAAGGCAAAAGATTGTTTTTCAGAGAAAAAATTTCCAACAGGGGCGTTTAGAAATGATT
>NW_026461267.1:0-66418 GCF_021730395.1 Mercenaria mercenaria | reverse complement strand
TACTTTCGATTTCAAAAACTACAAGAAAATACAATTTAATGTTTCGCCGATTTGTTTATTTCTCGAAAAATAAGAATTAAAATCATTTTTAATATCAGTAGTAACTAAACAAACCAGTAAGAGCTTCTTCTTCCGATAATTTATCCGTTTACTGACTGCAAAATTCAACCCACGCAAAGTTTATAGAAATCATACGATGCGTGTTTACGTTCAATGTGGGAGAATTAAGGCTGATCGGCTATGTTACCTAACGCATCCAGACGATTCAGATTTTGTTTTTAAAAAAGCATTGTGTGCGTTTCTGTAATTTTATATACGTTTTTATACGCTTAGAAATTATTAGACATGCGTATTTGCATTATTTCTATACGTAATTTACGCTAATACGCATCTTATCTGGAGCCCTGTGGAACTATTTTTTGTCTTTCGCTGGATGTTACCCAAGCTTTGTAAGCCTGCGCAATTCTTAAAATGCACATTTATGCTTAATGAGTTACATTCGAGAATTGCACAATTACAAGTCATAAATATGACAGATTACATCGTATATTGGTCATAGCAAAGGGAATTGACACAACTTAACTTCATTCATGCAGTGAACTGTTTGAAGTTTGAGAAATCTAATGGAACTACATCCCTTCACTGTGTTATTTGGTCCATTTAGAGAATCGTTGGATAGCAAGGACTCGTCAAAAGGCTTTCAGCCTTTAGCCGACTCAAAAATGATTATTACATACCTAAAATTATTTTCCATTGGGTTTCAATGGACCGCGATCGTGCAATATTTTTCCATACCATGACGTTGAACGCTTTCATATCGGGCTAGTCCCAATCCGTGACTCTATTTACCTCCCCTGACGGTCCGTCCATTGCGGATCTCGTTTCTTTAGATTTTTGTTGCTATTGTGTGTTTGTTTAATTTGTAATTTATGCAACATTTTGTTTACTTTTACACTTTGATTAATCTGACATATTAGATACTGGCACGTAGTAATTTATCAGACTGAAATGGGTTGGACTAATATAGGACGTGGAGTGTTTTCTTAACGTTGTAATGGAAAGAATCGCGTGACGTCCGTGGCGTCCGAGCGCACGTTGCGACAACAAGTTGACGTCATTTTCGCGGAAAATATTAATGCACGTCAGTTTGATTTGTTTATTGCGTTTTCGGAGATTTTTTTTCAGTATTTTTTCCAGTCTTTCGTGACAGAACGATAATTTAGATATAAATTAATCATTTGATAGTGGATATGTAATAAAAAGGTTATCATCGTTCTTTCGCGGACAATATTGCGATCCTAAAGTCGCGCAATATTACCGCTGCAGAGCTCGTGCATATTTCCACATACAAAGTTAATAACCTATAATGATCATATCGACGTGATAATGACAATATGTATGACTCTGTATAATGCCAAACTCTCAGACAGCACAATATGATTTTAATATACTATTTTATAAGTAAATCATCTGCGGATCCAGGAATTTTGGTTAGAGAGACACCAACACTAAAGAGGGGGTCACCCATTTCGGGGGGGCGGGGGGAGGGGTAGGATAGGGTCACACCGAGTTTCAAGACCGACTTTCTTTGTAAAATGTAAAAATCAAAGGGGGAATTAACCCACAGTTTTCTTCTGCCAGGCTCTGGTTCCGTGCATTTCAAGAATGGAGTTATCCCATACGGCTAACAGGAAACTTCTCTCATCATGATATCATAGATCTGAAATTGTCTGATACTTCAGAAGAATTTTCCATCTTACTAGTACCATTTTATGTTTATGATTAAAACGTAATTGTCGTATTAAGTGTCCGACAGAAACAGGTTGATTTTATTTGGATGTGAAGATAAAATATTCCACCAAATGATAATCGCGCGTAATTATTTATTTTTCAAGTAAAATGACTGTCATGCCATGTGCCTCCATCAAGATTTCAGTCTTTGATACCGAGTATGTGGACAGAGTAGATGTAAAAAGAATGAAGTTTCGACTTTCGTGATATCACATATTCGGACGTTCAAAACTTCACTTCATACGACAAAAAGGCCCATCTGGTATAATCGATACCGCCTGGGGACACAAATATGCCGTAGAAGTTAAAGTTTGAACAAAATCTCAAAGTTTCTCAAAATCAGTTGATACTTCCAGGTTCAATTCAATGTATTTAGTTAAAATCATTAGCCATAAAAACTTCATTATTCTTATACCTATCGATAGTGTTTCGCGTCAAATTTAGTCTAATAATATATATGGATAATCAAATAACTTAAAAAGCAGAAATCCTGAAACTGAGCTTTTTATTTCGCATAGTAATAAAGAGAAGTCTTAGGCTTACGTGATATTACATGGAAAACTTTAGTAGCAACGTGTGATATAAATAAACTACACGCATATCGGTGACGTTTTACCCAAAATATATATGAGAGACGTTGAAGGGGAAGGCGAGGTTTGAAATCTCAAACTCTCTATTATAATTTTTCATACTGACGTTCAAACTGCATATCAATTGTATGACGTCATTTTTGATGTCAGTTTCATTTGTGTTGTTGTGTTCTTTAATGAAAGCATTTTAAATTTTACTCTGGCTAAAGAACAAATTTATGTAATTCATAATATCTTTTCTTGTAGATGTGTATGCAATGAAAAATATGTAGTCTGTATCAAGATTTATGCACTCGTTCTTTCACAGAATAGTATTGTGCTCCTAAAATCTTAAAGGCTCTCGGTGCCTACAAACAGTAAATTCAAATAGGCTCTCGTTGCCTATATGCAGATAAATATTAAAATTCCTTTGACCTTGAAGGTTCTCAACCACTATTATACAGTAACATGTTCAAACACCATAGAAAATATATGTCTTTTTTTATCCTGTTGTCTTTACGATCGTTTAACTAGATTATTGTGGAATTATTTTGTATTCTAAATAATAAATTAAACACAATTTGTATGCTTGTCTTATAGTGGCAATTGAAAAGATTAAATGAATTCAATGTTTTAATGTGTAATTTGTAGTACATGTAGTCCAAATTTTTATATTAATATTGTGTTTCACTTTTTGCGAGTATAACTGGTGAATGGAATATTGAAAGTGACAAGCGGATGCACTTGAAAATATCAAATTAATAGTCTTTTAAAAACCACCTCTGTAATGATTAATCTCTAATAAATTTGTTGTCATCTTTCAGTTTAGACCTTGTTGCACTGAGCTAATGCCAAACTTTAAGAACATTTCAGCGTAACACATTTATAACTGGCAAACCTTCAAATAAGTCTTCAATGTATATTTGTGTACATATTTTACCACATTACTATTATCTGATAAAAATATGTAAATGATGTTGTTTCTCGTTACCACATTTGAATGGAATGTAAAATGTTTTTTTTTTCTTTTTTTTTTTTTTTTTTGCTTTTCCTGTAAAGTTTTCAAAAACTGAGTTTCGTCCATGTTGTACTGACTTATTTAATAAATATAGAAATTGAAGAAAAACTGAAAGAAAATTGCACAGTAAATACTGCAACATTTTGGCTCCAAAGAAAATGTGTTTGGTAGTTTTAAGTCAACGGTTCATGTACACAGAGTCAATATCACACTCATAATGTGCCGAGTCCAATGCTTAATTCTGCTGCAGCACCATTGTAGTCTCCAAGTGTTAGTTCAATCTGTTTATTTCAATAATCATGTCGGCACATCTACCCCTACTATGTCCACATCCATTGTTAAGTTAATCAAACTCCTGAAATTAATGGAATTTATTATTGAGTAAAACTGTGTGTTAAAAGTACAAATTGCAACATGAAATAGAAACGTTGCTGAATATTACTAGTGTGAGAAACGGGTTGATTTAAAAGTAAGAGAATAGAGAACAATTTAATAAAAGAAGACACACATCAAGTAGCAAAAACGTTCTAGGATAACAAACAAGTGATTTTGTTTATCTTTTATATGACTTTTATTAAAAACTTTGCAAAGTAGCGATTTGTTTTGAAAACTTGAACTATATGATATGGTTGGCACTAAAACTCCTTCTATGACTAGAACAGTAAATCAACCTCTTATTAGGAATTGTATAATTTTCTACTTACAAACTATATCTACAAATATCATTTCCAGCATACAGCAACAGCATTACTGTGGTTTGATATGTTTCATTTTGAAAAAGCAGTGGGGCCTCCGTGGCCGAGTGGTTAAGGTCGCTGACTTCAAATCACTTGCCCCATACCGATGTGGGTTTGGGCGTCACTCGGGGCATTGAATTCTTCATGTGAGGAAGCCATCCTTCGGTGGTTCTACCCAGGTGCCCGCTCGTGATAAAATAATGCGCGGAGGAGCACCTGGGGTCGCCACATGACCTAGAATTGTGTGCGTGCGACGTTAAACCCAGCAAAATAAATAAATGAAAAAGCAACACTTACTACTCTGGTAACGCTTAAACTTACATTCCTTTGCACTACTTCCTGCACTACTTTCTTGTGTCTTTAAAAACGTTTCTGCAGCTTCTGTGTTGATATCTGCGTTGGCAGAATGTATTTGTGTATCTGTGAAACCTACTGTTCTGCATTCCGCATTTCTTTCTCGCAATAATTCTTTGTGTTCAGGTGCTTCGGATGTGATCGAATCACTCTTATCTTCAGTCTTAAAAACACATATTCAAATGTACATTTTTGTCTTTGATAAACATTTACAATAAAAATGGATTGTTTTTTTCATTTTCAAATGTCATTTCAAGTTGAGTTGCACCATCAAGTGATATGCTGAACAAAGAAATACACAGGAATATAACTTAAAGAACCATATCCAAATGTTATTAATGACACTGATGAAGACATAATAACAAGAGAAACTCTCCAACGAAAGAAAACAGACGAACACTATCAAAGAAGCTCAGTCCCTGTGATTTTAAGGACTGCCTATCAAGGCTACCTGCACTCTCTTAAGCACTAGAGGAAAGTGAAGTGTCCAGTCCTTAAACCGCTAAACATCAAATACGTAGTGTATTTACAAACACTCGAATTAGTTCATAATACGTATAACACTTCTGAAATATAACCATATACATTAAAAAAATTGCCATGCTACGGACACATTCGAAAACGTAATAACATTAAAAGAGACTGAGAAACATGGAAGCATGGCCACAGAAGTAGAGAAGTGATTGGCATTACTATCAAATGAAAACACAATCTTAATTACAGTTGAATAGTTCGATTAAGACAAAACTGCAGTGTATGAACTCATTACCCTAAAGACATGAATGAATGAGTTTATTTGTAAAAGAGTAATTACATTCATTTAAGTCCTCATGGTCTTGTAAATGGGTATAATAAATTTTGCATGGATAATGTCCTAAATGGACACTACTTTATCGATAACGTTGGTTTATTATAAACACATTAATGTATCAGGACTTGGAAACCTACAACTACCGGAAATCAATAAGTGTGTTCATTGTTTTTCATTACTGCTTACGTCAAACATTGCAAACACTATAAATATCTGTACAACAATCTTCTACTATATGATATATACGTAACAATTGTAGCTCCTTCAGTGTTTGAAACAAGGTAACCACATCTCATTGAAAAATTTCATGTTTGAGGTGCAAAATATTATTATTAATATCATCATTTGCATCCTATATATGCAGGATCATTATCATTTCAATTGTCTTCCTCAAGAAGCAACATCTATTAGGCTGATAACGCTAACACTTACATCAGGCGACACACGTCCTTTTTCGTCCATTGCACATCTTTCTGGTGTAACCTGAAACGCTTCTGCTGATTCTGTGTCAATATCCGGGTTGTTAGAATGTATTGGTTTTTCTGCAATACCTTCTCCGGATGTAAGCGAAGCACTCTTTTCTTCGATCTTGAATACAAAACTTTATAATATATTTATATCTTTGTTGTATATTAATAAAAATGATGTTTTACAGTCTTTCTTGACTTAATTCAATGGGGTGTGTCAAATTATAGGACAATTATTCATTAGTGATTTAATATCTCATGCGCAAAATCACTATTTGTTTTGCACATGTGATATTATCTATTATTTAATATCAATCACATGCGCAACACCTCTATTTTTGTTTTCTGTGTATTATTTTTCATATCTCCCGTTAGTAGATATGATACTTCATATTGAATTGAAGATTGCTACGATCAAAGTTTATGTGTTAAAAGATTAATTTTATTTATTTTTGAAATGTTCATATATGTGTAAACCCTGTCAGTTCTTCCTTCTTAGGGTCGGCAGTTTAGTTTCTGACAGAAAGGTGTGATAGAGAGAAAAGTGGCCACGCTTTGGTAGTGGTGGTTTTAGACGAAATGGGATAATTTAAACAATAGTCTTTTCTCTTGGTAACCGATTGTCCTAAAACGGATATGAGTAAAAATATCAAAAACGTATCACAAGTTTCTGACAAGAAATATATCTACTACATGTATAAAATAGAGAGTATGTTAGGAAAAGTAACCACTTACTTGTGGTGATGCTTTTTACCATTTATATTTAATTACAAATTTTAGTTAAGGGTTACTGAACGAACCTACCTATGAAATACGACCAACAGTTACTCATTGCATACATGGATGGAATAAATACCACACCCTGTGGTAGCCATGTTTTTAAATCCAAACATTTGAAAAAAAACAATGCTATAGGCTCAACTAAGAAAGATTTCTATCACATTTTGTTGCAAAGTCAGGCAAGTGGTGTAAGTGAGGTTTTCGTTGGTTCATGAAAAGATATCGATTAAATATATAATTTATTTTAGTTCTACTGGCACCTTTTCTGATTTTCAAGGGCAGATATTTCAAGATCAAGCCTGGGCACCTGTAATTTTTGATACATATTTCCGTTTTAAATGTGATTCTCAGTCAGTATGCAAAGTTTAAAGTAATAGCAGCATTCGCTGAGTTATCTTCCCAAATGATTTGACAGGTGTCGCTACGGGCGAATAGGTCCTATCATGCGGTGTACTCTCGGCTTTTATCATACTGTTAAACTCTTTTCTTAACCATTCATGCGTTTGACAGCTGAATAAAAAAGTAATTAAAGTATTTGCAAAAAATAATTCCAATCATGTAATTTATCAATATCATCTATTTGGATAGCTGTTTCTAATGTTTTAGCATCAAATTTAAAGCCTTGTAAAATTTTCGTTATTTCAAAATGCTGGCTAGTAATATATTTCTGAAATTATTGTTGTAGAATTAACTTAAGCGAGTCACATTTCCGTTTAATTTATAAGCAAAGAGGGGCTAGCTAATGTATCTGGTTGAAAATATTACTAAATTCTAACCCTGAATGGAAGCTTTGTTTCAAATAGACACATGGTTACTCTGGATACATTCAGTTTGCATAAAATTTCCGATCCACTGGCTGCATACTGATCGGTTAGTCTGATGTTAATGTAATGTGTATTATAAGTTTTCTTAATACTTTTAACAATTTGAATTAATGTCTAATAGGTTTCTCAATTATCTTTATTTTTAAAGCTTTACAAATTTGTGGTCTGTGGTTTAGAAATCCTATGGGCGTTTTTATTAAATGTAAAGATCTTTATTTTCATTTTATGTGGGCAAGTTGCTTTGAATTTTAAATGACTGAAAATTAAAGAGGTAGCGCCATAGAATTAAATTAACACGTGGTATGTCAACTTGTCAATAGAGATCATTTATGCCTCATGGATGATATGTTCATGAAATGTATGAGAAACAGCTATAATAATTAACTGGGCTGATGGAAAATTGAAGGGAAATTTTATCACAAGGGCATATATTCTGACATTTTACAGTAATTATTATTATAATTTCTGTATTATTCAAGACCTCGTTGCATTAAGCTGTGTATGCAGATCTTCCCGATTAAGTTTTAACTTTAGGAATATATATACTGTCTATATTGATCCTTATTTTAAGAATATAGTCTGAATACTTGCTCAATGATAAAAGGATTTTCGAAGGAGGGCATTTCAATATTGAAAAATACTGTAAAGCTAAATAAAAGCCTGTATTGTCACAATTTAAAAGAAAGATAACAATCATACAGTCCATAAATAAACTGACACATAGAAAATGCACTTTAGAACAGTCCTAACAGCGAGTCTCATATTTTTCAAGGCATAGAATATCAATAAATATAAATAAAGCTCTTTCTTCAGTTGCTCAAGGGATAAACAGCTGAATTTTGATGGCATTATCGGATACTTTCCAAACCTACTAATATAGTTTGAAGTAACAGCGACTGAATAATGTTGTAAATAATGTATACAAACTTTTCCAGGACCTATTCGCATTTAGCGCCACCTATACGCGCACCTGTTTAGTCAGGGGAATTAACTGGCCGATATCGCCCATTCTGCCCGTAGGAAATGTTCTGCACTTTGTCTACATATTATATATTAGCAACTGTGGCAATTACCCTTAAATCAAAATGTTACTTTAGATTCTTCCAGTAGAGTAATTTTAGCGATCTGCGAACAATCATTCTTTTGTTGATAAATCTTAGCAATGCGATAGATACTGTATAAGTACTTTTTCTGCGGGAACTTTATTTCTACGTTTTCTGCGGAAGACAATACGACCGCAGACTTAAAATCCGCAGAAAATTTTGTCCTGACATGCTGTGATACGACGATATAAGTCGCCATTATAGTCCGTTTAAGTATAACACAACGTCCGTTAGCGTTATCGGCTTTTGTCAACCAGAAATAAGTACTTATACGATATATGCTGTTTTTACAAGTGTTTCTAATACCATTCTTTTGTTAAGCAAATTGTAAATAGTTTACAAAAATTTTATTTATTTTGTTGGGTTTAACGTCGCACCGACACAATTATATGTCATGTGGCAACTTTCCAGCTTTGGTGGTGGAGGAAGACCCCAGGTGCCCATCGTGCATTATTTCATCACAAGCGGGCACCTGGGTAGAACCATCGACCTTCCGTAAGCCAGCTGGATGGCTTCCTCACATGAAGAATTCAACGCCCCAGATTAGGCTCGAACCCACATCGATGAGGGGCAAGTGATTTCAAGTCAGCGACCTTAACCACTCGGCCATGGAGGCCCCAGTTTACAACAAAGAATCTAACAAATGTGGATAATTAATCAGACAAAATTAGTAAAAGAAAGAATGATGGGACACATTAAACAATTATCTGAAGGCAGGGCTATAACATTTTGGCTAATTTATTTCATTTGTGCTAATCTAAAGCGAAAACTAATTATGCATCAGCATGCACCGTGTTAAAACATGAGGAATCATACATAAATAAAGTATAATATAAAAGATAATTGGAAAGGGTAGATTTCTCGGAAGCAGAGCACCAAAAACACAGCCTCAGAGCCACATATTTGCAAAGTAGGCCCACAATAAAAATAGTTGTAATGGAAAACTATTACAGACGGGTTGCTTCAAAAATCTAACAAGTACATATAAATTTATGCCAAATATAGATAGGGGTTGGGGTGGGGGGAAGTGGTAAGAGATAAAAGGGGGAGGGGAGAGGGGGGGGGGGAGTTGAAGGGGAAAGTAGAACAAGGATGAATATACAAAGGGAATGCTACGTTCCTTAATCACAGTTACACTACAACGTAAACCATAACAGCGCAGGCATTGATGTACCAAAGATAAACACACAACCACACACAACTATCTAACAGAGAACAAGAGGGCCAAGATGGCCCTAGGTCGCTCACCTGAGAGACACACCATAACTTATCATAACAGTGTAAACATGTCTGACCTATTGATTTCACTGAAAAAAAATTCTGACCAATTAGCATTTAAAATTGAAGCAAAAATCTTGAGTATAAACAATTTTCTTTGATTTGACCTAGTGACCTAGTTTTAGATCCCAGATGAACCATACCCAAACTTGACCTAGACTTCATCAAGGCTATCATTCTGACCAAATTTCATTAAGACCAATTGAAAAGATACAGCCTGTATCGCATACACAAGGTTTTTCTTTGATTTGACTCTGTGACCTAGTTTTTGACCCCAGATGGCCCATATTCAACTTGAACTTGATTTTATCAAGGCTATCATTCTGACCAAATTTCAAGAAGATTAAGTCAAAAATTCAGCCTCTATCGCATACACAAGATGTTTCTTTGATTTGACCTAGTGACCTAGTTTTAGACCCCAGATGAACCATATCCAAACTTGACCTAGACTTCATCAAGGCTATCAGTCTGACCAAATTTCATTAAGACCAATTGAAAAGATACAGCCTGTATCGCATACACAAGGTTTTTCTTTGATTTGACCCTGTGACCTAGTTTTTGACCCCAAATGGCCCATATTCAACTTAACCTTGAATTTATCAAGGCTATCATTCTGACCGAATTTCAAGAAAATCAAGTGAAAAATTCAGCCTCTATCGCATACACAAGAATTTTATTTGATTTGAACTAGTGACCTATTTTATGAACCAGGTTGACCAATATTCCCTTGATTTAGATTAATGCATTAATGCAATTCTGACTCGATTTCAGGAAGATCAACTAAAAAAATTGTAGCCTCTATCGCATACACAAGGTTTTTCTTTGATTTGACCCTGTGACCTAGTTTTTGACCCCAGATAGCCCATATTCAAACTTGACCTAGATATCATCAATGCTATCATTCTGACATAATTTCATGAAGATCAAATAAAAATTACAGCCTCTATCGCATACACAAGATTTTTCTTTGATTTGATCTAGTGACCTAGTTTGTGATCCCAGATGACCCATTTTCAAATTCTGCCTAGATTTTATCAAGTTAATCATTCTGACCAAAATGCATGAAGATTAATTGAAAAATACCGCCTCTATCGCATACACAAGGTTTTTATTTGATTTGATCTAGTGACCTAGTTTTTGACCCAAGATTATCCATTTTTAAACTTGGCCTAGAATTCATGAAGGTTTTCATTCTGACCAAAATTCATGAAGACTAATTGAAAAATACAGCCTCTATCGCATACACAAAGTTTTTACTTGATTTGACCTAGTGACCTAGTTTTTGACCCAAGATGATCCATTTTCTAACTTGGCCTAGATTTCATCAAGGTAATCATTCTGACCAAAATTCAGCATTGCTTAGGTGAGCTAAATACAGACAAGTAAAATACAAGAACACAGAAGGGCACTGCTTTAGACTCGTACATAAAACATACATAAAACAAATGGATACCCTTTGATGTTGTATTGATGGCGTTTTATTTCAAAGTCGTATCTTGGTTAAAAATACAACATGAAATTTAAAAGCACTTGCCTCAAGATCATCCTACGACAACAAAAAAGGGAAACAAGAGCTCGTAGAACACGAAATGCCCCCTAAATGCATTCAGTAATTGCACAAGGAACAGAAATTATTTGGTCATTGTATACAAAAATTCTACTGCTCTAGGTGAATGCGACCTTGATCGATTTTTGACATATTGACCTTAAAATCTGCTGGACATGATCAACCTCCCTATTAAGTTTCATGATCCTAGGCCCAAGTGTTCTTGAGTAATTATCTAGAAACCGTTTAACTGTTCTGGGTCACTGTGACTTTGACCTTAGACCTACTGACCTCAACATCAATAAATGTCATCTGCTGATTATGATCAACCTCCCTATCAAGTTTCATTATCCTAGGCCCAAACATTCTCAAATTATCGTTCGGAAACCATATAACTGTTCTTGGTCACTGTAACCTTGACCTTTGACCTACTGACCTCAAAATGAAGAGGGGTCATCTGCTAGTCATGGTCAATCTCCCCATCAATTTTCTAGCCCAAGCGTTCTTGAGTTATCATTCAGAAACTGTTTAACTAATCAGGGTCACTGTGACATTGACCTCTGATCTACTGGCCTTAAATTCAATAGGGACCATTTGCTGGCCATGGCCAAGCGCCCTGTCAGCTTTCATGATCCTAGACCAAAGCATTCGTGAGTTATCATCCGGAAACGGTTTATCTGTTCCATGTCACTGTGACCTTGACCTTTGGCCTATTGATCTCAAATTCAATAGGGGTCATCTGCTGCTCATGAATAACCTTACTGTCAATTATCACGATCATAGGCTTAAGCGTTCTTGAGTTATCATCCGGAAACCATTTAACTGTTCTAGGTCACTGTTACCTTGACCTTTGACCTACTGATCTCAAAATCAATAGGGGTCATATGCTGGTGATGACCAATCTTCCTATCAACTATCATGATCCTAGGCCCAAGCGTCCTTGAGTTATCATCCGAATCGGATTGATCTACATACCGGCCGACAGACCGACCGACCGACCGACATACCAACATCGGCAATACAATATACCCCTCCTTCTCCGAAGGGGGGCATACAAAATACTAGGTATCAGGAAATAAATACAAAATTACTAAATAATACTTTGAAACTTATTTACTGACAAACTGCATGTTAAGTAATAACGTGACAATTGGTTCTGTTTATTTATTTTTTTACAATGAACATCGAAAAGCGTCTGTTACGCTTTACTCTAGATAAAGTGCTTTAGTAATAAATATCTATATTTACTTAAAATACATTAATCATCTGTGGTAATATTGGTAAAACAGTGGAAAGTTGTTATTGCCGCGACGACCCGGTGTAACAGCCCAATTTGTTCCCGCATCCTTGGTTGGTTTCCATCCCCCCCCCCCCCCCCCCCCCCAACCCCCCTTCATTTTTGTACACAAAAGGGAAGAAAATGTTGGTTTTTTCTCACCCATGATTATTTATGTGCCCCTCGAAGCGGGGCATTTTAAGGTTGCACTGTGTGTCTGTGCATCCATGCATGCGTCTGTCAGATTCTTGTCTGGGCTGTATGTAACGCCGTAAAGGGATTTTAAAATAAATTGGCATAAATGTTCATCATAATGAGAAGATGTGTCTGTGCAAGACCTAAACCCCTAGCTCTAAGCTCAAGGTCACACTATGAGGTTAAAAGTTAATATGGTCTGTTTCTTGTTCGGTCAATAACTCTGGCATAGATGAAGGGATTTTAAAATTACTTGGCATAAATAATTTTGAGTCATTTGTAACTGATAGTGGCAGCTCTTGTTTCCCATGGTTGTTATCTCACTTTGTGTGCCTAAAAATGAAAAACTAGCCGGTTGTTTTTTTTTCCCAATTTTTTGTCCACAAAAACGAAAATATGTTAGCTGGTTATCCCCTGCACTGTGTATTATTCAGACATGTAGATACATTCATACTAAGGGGAAACAACCTCCTAGTCAAGTCTCTTTACCATTCAGTCTATTATCATTCACTGACAGGTATGTAGATATATACATACTGGGGGAAAAGAACCAACTAGTCAGTTTCTTCCCCTTTCACCGCCACTTATTCACTCATGTAGATACATACATACTAGAGGAGAAAGAATCAACCAGTCATTTTCTTCCCCCTTCACTGTGAATTATTCACACATGTTGAAACATACAAACAAGAGGGAAAAAATCCACCAGTCATTTGCTTCCCCCTTCATCGCCTATTATTCACAAATGTAGATACATACATACTTGGTGGAAAGAAACAACTAGTCAGTCCCCCCACCCCCACCCTTCACTGCCAATTATTCAGACATGCTGATACATACGCATTAGGGGGAAAGAACCAACTAGTCAGTTTCTTCCCCCTCCAACGCCTGTTATTCGCGAATGTACATACATACATACTAGAGAAGGAGGAGGGGGGCGGGAGAGCCAACCAGTCTTTTTCTTCCCCTTCACCGTCTATTATTCACGCATGCAGATACATACATACTACAGGGGAGGAAAGAGCTAACCAGTCGTTTTCCTCCCAGTTCACCGTCTATTATTCACACAAGTAGATACATACATTCTAGAGGGGCAGGTGGTGGGAAGAGCCAACCAATCGTTTTCCTCCCCTTTCAACGTCTATTTTTGACGCATGCAGATACATACATACTAGAGGGGGATGGAGGGGGAGAGCCAATCAGTCGTTTTCCTCTCCATTCATCGTCTATTATACACACATGTAGATACATACATACAAGAGGTGAGGGTGGGGAAGAGCCAACCGGTCGTTTTCCTCCCCCTTCACCGTCTATTATTCACGCATGTAGACACATACAGTGCAACCTCTACAGAGCGGCCCTCTCTACAGCAAAAACCTCTCCACAACAGCATCATCAAATTTTTCCAAAGCTTAAATTTACTATTAATTTAACCTCTATAGAGCAACAACCTCTCAACAGAGGTCAATATCAGCGTCTCCCAAAGGGTATTGCTGTACAGAGGTTGCACTGTACATACTAGACGGGGAAAGTGTGGAGGAGGGGAGGTAAAGAGCCAACCAGTCGTTTTCCTCCCCTTTCACCGTCTGTTATTCACGCATGTAGATACATACATACTAGAGGGGAGAAAAGAGCCAACCAGTCGTTTTCCTCCCCCTTTCACCGTCTATTATTCACACATGTAAATACATACAGACTAGAGAGGAGGGGGTGGAAGAGTCAACCAGTCGTTTTCCTCCCCCTTCACCGCCTACTATTCACGCATGTAGATACACACATACTAGAGTGGGAGAGGGGAGAGGAGCCGACCAGTCCTTTTCCTCCCATTTCACCGTCTATTATTCACACATGTAGATACATACATACTAGAGGGGAGGGAGGGGAAAGAGCCAACCAGTTGTTTTCTCCCCCCTTCACCGCCTATTATTCACGCATAATATAGGGTGAGGGGGTGGGGAAGAGCCAACCAGCCGTTTTCCTCCCCCTTCACCGTCTATTATTCACACATGTAGATACATACATAATAGAGAGGGAGGGATGGGGGAAAAGAGCATACCAATCGTTTTCCTCCCCTTCACCGTCTATTATTCACACGTGTAGATATATACATACTAGAATGGGAGGGAGGATGAGCCATCCAGTTGTTTTTCTACCCCTTCACCGTCTATTATTCACACATGTAGAAACATAAATACTGGAGGTGGGGAGGGGAAGAGCCAACCAGTCGTTTTCTTCCCCCTTCACCGTCTATTATTCACACATGTAGATACATACATAGAGTGGGGAAAGAGCCAACCAGTCGTTTTCCTCCCCTTCACCGTCTATTATTCACGCATGTAGATACATATATACTAGAGGGGGAGAGGGGAGGGTAAAGAGCCAAGCAGTCGTTTTCCTCTCCCTTCACCGTCTATTATTCACGCATGTAGATACATGCATACTAGAGAGGAAGGGGTTTGGAAGGAGCCAACCAGTCGTTTTCCTCCCCCATCCCCAACTTTTATTCACGCATGTATATACATACATACTAGAGTGGGCGAGGGGGAGGGTAAAGAGCCAACCAGTCGTTTTCCTCTCCCTTCAACGCCTATTATTCACGCATGTAGATACATGCATACTATAGGGGAAGGTGTTGGTAAGCAGCCAACCAGTCGTTTTCCTCCCCCATCCCCAACTTTAATTCACACATGTAGAAACATACATACTAGAGGGGGAGGGTGTTGGAAAGAGCCAACCAGTCGTTTTCCTCCCCCTTTACCGTCTATTATTCACACACGTAGATACATACATACTAGAGGGGGAGGTGGGGGGGGGGGGGCAAAGAGCCAACCAGTGGTTTTCCTCCCACTTCACCGATTATTATTCACACATGTATATACATACGTAATAGAGAGGGAGGGATGGGGGAAAGAGCATACCAATCGTTTTCTTCCCCTTCACCGTCTATTATTCACGCATGTAGATACATACACACTAGAGGGGGAGGGGGAAGAGCAAACCAGTCTTTTTCCCCCCACTTCACAGTCTATTATTGATAGATGTAGATACATACATACTAGGGAGGGAGGGATGGGGGAAAGAGCATACCTGTTTTTCCCCCCACTTCACAGTCTATTATTCATACATGTAGATATATACATACTACAGGAGAGGGAGGGATGGTGGAAAGAGCATACCAGTCGTTTTCTTCCCCCTTCACCGTCTATTATTCACGCATGTAGATACATACATACTAGAGGAGGAGGGGCGGGGGGATACAGCCAACCAGTTGTATTCGTCCCCATTTACCGTCTATTATTCACACATGTAGATACATACATACTAGAGGGGGAGGGGGGGAAAGAGACAACCAGTCGTTTTCCTCCCCCTTCACCATTTTTTATTCACACACGTAGATACATACATACCAGAGGGGGAGTGGGGAAAGAGCCAACCAGTCGTTTTCCTCCCGCTTCACCGATTATTATTCACAGATGTAGATACATACATAAAAGAGAGGGAGGAATGGGGGGGGGGGAAAGAGCATACCAATCGTTTTCCTCCCCTTCACCGTCTATTATTCACACATGTAAATACATACATACTAGATGGGGAGGGGGGAAAGAGCCAACCAGTCGTTTTCCTCCTACTTCACAGTCTATTATTCCCGCATGTAGATACATAAATACTAGAGGGGGATGGAGGGGGGAGAGAGCCAACCAGTCGCCCCCTACCCCTTCACCGTCTATTATTCACATATACATACTACAGGGGGAGGGGAGGAAAGAGCCAACCACTCGTTTTCCTCCCCCTTAACCGTCTAATATTCACACATGTAGATACATACATACTAGAGTTGGAGAGGGGGTGGGGGGGGGGGGGTAAAGAGCCAACCAGTCGTTTTCCTCTCCCTTCACCGTCTATTATTCACGCGTGTGGATACATGCATACTAGAGGGGAAGGTGTTGGTAAGGAGCCAACCAGTCGTTTTCCTCCCCCTTCACCGTCTATTATTCACACATGTAGAAACATACATACAAATTAGGGTTGAAAAAACAATTATTTAGTTCCTTCCCTTATTACTGTGTAAATAATCACTTATTCACATATGTCGAAACATGTCAGGCCATGTATTATTCAGACATAAATTTTGGTTCGGGTAAGGTGGAAACAACTAAACATGGAGTAGGGAAAAAAATCAACTGGTTGGTTTGTTTTTTCTTTTTGTACAAAAACTACGGGGACAAAACTAAGCAACCGTCTGGAAAAAAACTAAGCAACCCTCTGGAAAAAAACATCTGGTTGTTGTTTTTTTTTCACCCTTTTTGTGTTACGCAAAAACTAGGAGGGGAAACAACCAGGGGGAGAACAAACTAAATCTAGGGGAAAAACAACCCATAAGGGGGGACCAACTGGTTGTTTTTCTCCCTTGTTCATGCATAAAAACTAGTGGGATGGTGGGAAACAGGGGGTGAACAAATCAACCGGTTGATTTCTCCCTTGTTTATGCACAAAAACTAGTGGGGAAAAAACAACCAGTCGGGAGAAAAAAAAAACAACCGGATTTTTTTTCTCCCTTATTTATGCTAAAATAATTAATGTGTGGTGGGGGGAGTTAGGGGGCAGGGGAGACAACCACGGGGTAGAAAAAAACATTTTACCAGTTTTTTTTCTCCCTTGTTTATGCACAAAAACAGTTATAAAAACAACAGGTTGTTTTTTTTCCTTTGTTTATGCACAAAAACTAGTGGGGAAAAATCAACCAGGGTGTAGAAAAAACCAACAGGTTGTTTATTTCACCCAGGTTATGCACAAAAAAGACAGGAGGGAGAAAAAACAACCGGTAGTTTTTTTTCTTCCTTGTATATGCACAAAAATACGCGGGAAAAACAACCGGGGGGGAGAGAAAAAAAACATTTTACCAGTTATATTTTTTCTCCCTTTTTGTGCACAAAAACTCAGTTAATTGTTGGGGGAGCATCCATTGGGGATGGTAACAAGAGGGTCATTGACCCTAAAGCGCTCACCTGTGTACAAGGCTTGAAGTGTTTTTGTATAGGTACAATATTAGGTTTATTCTATGTAAGTTTATATTATAAACATTTCACACACATTTTTGAACCTAGGGCAATAATTTGAATAATTACGGTAGAAATTACAATCACACGCCAAATAACACAGCCCTAGCTATTATTGATTCAGTGAAGAAGATTTTCAAAGTTTCTTGTATAAAAGCCTATAGTAAGTACATGTCAGACATAGGGGCTTAGCCAGATTTTTACCTTAGGGTAATAATTTAGAGAAGTATGTCAGAGAGTCAAACCTTTATACCACAAATATCAAAGCTCTAGAAAAACTAGAATGTGTCTGTAGGACACAGGGTGTGCTTCCCCCCCCCCCCCCCCCCACACACACACACTTGTACATTTGTCACAAATAAGGGGAAATAATTCAAATGTTTGCAGTCTTAATGGGGTATAGCCTCAACAAACATTTTATGAAAAGGATTCATTATTCTAGGCCATATACTATATTTATATTAAATACTTTTTTAAACTAGGAGCATCACAAGGTGAAAATGTGCATTTTTGACTATTTCAGGGGCCATAACTCTGAAAACAGGGGCGGAGTCAGACAAAAAATAAGAGGTGCTCAAGTTCATATCATGATAAAGATTCATGCAAGGTTTTATTAATTTATATCTAATACTTTTTGAGCTAGGCGCGTCACAAGGTGAAAATGTGCATTTTTGACTATTTCAGGGGCCATAACTCAGCAAACAGGGGGCGGAGCCAGACGGAAAATAGGAGGTGGGCAAGTTCATATCATGATAAGACTCATGCAAGGTTTCATGAATCTAGATCAAATACATTTTGAGGTAGGCGTGTCACAAGGTGAAAATGTGCATTTTTGACTATTTCAGGGGCCATAACTCAGAAAATATGGGGCGGAGCCAGACGAAAAAATAGGAGGTGAGCAAGTTCATATCATGATTAAGACTCATGCAAGGTTTCATGAATCTATATCAAATACATTTTGAGGTAGGCGTGTCACAAGGTGAAAATGTGCATTTTTGACTATTTCAGGGGCCATTACTCTGAAAATAGGGGGAAGAGTCACACGAAAAATAGGAGGTGCGCAAGAGTTCATAACATGATAAAGACTCGTGCAAGGTTTCATCAATTTATATCAAATACTTTTTGAGGTAGGTGTGTCATGAACTTCGGACGGACGGACAGACGCACACACGGACGGACGGACGAATGCACGGACAAGACCAAATCTATATGCCCCACACCACTCATGGGGGGCACAAAATTGATTTTTATAAGTCTGATAGCTAAAAGCCTATTTCTAACCAAAAAGACCCATATGTTCCATGAAATCGAACTATTTGAACAACTTAAAAGTGGGCTACTAAAAGATCAGTAGTGTAAAGTTATATCAAAATCCATTCAGTTGTTTTCGAGGAGATATTGTTAAAAGAAATCGTTGATGAAAAGTGACCACGCCCTATGGCAACCATGTTATTTTACGAATCAGGAAATATTTAACTATGTTTGTAGAAGGTCACACAAGAACCATTTATGTAAAATTATTTTAAAATCGGGCCAGCAGTTTCATACAAAAATATTCAAAGTTTCCACTGTATATATATATATATATATACTGTAGAATCTGGAAAATAAGCGCATATTCGAGTATAAACGCATATCAAAAGTAAGCGCATGTGGCCTTACCGTTATTCCGTATGGGATAATAAGCGCATATCATGCCCTTACTATAATTTTGTCTCGAAAGAAGACGCATATCCAATTATTGGTAATCAAACACCATACTAGTATGCAGAAAAGTCGTAATTATAGGTATTATGCCGTGATAATTGATTATCATGAAATACAGGTGACAAGTGTTCTTACCTGTTAGATAGCCGATAGGTGTTAAAAGATTATAAAGTCTATTGTCAGGTGAAACGTTAATCGTTTACGATAATCATGCTTTTCGAATAGCAAATGCTCTAAGTAAATGAAAATAAAAGTTTGAATACCAGAAAAGTTGTTTGTGCTGTTATTACAGTTTGTCATTTCTGTGTAAAACTGTTAACACAATATGGATAAAAAGCCTCTTAAACGGAAATCCTATTTTAGGGAAAAGAAATTAGAAATTGTTGACTTTTATAAAAGATGTGGAAGTCAGTACCGTACATGCAAGGAATATAATCTAAACACTAAAACATTAATGAGAATGGTGAAATCAGAGTCCAAGATTCGTGAGTCGCCAAAAGGAACTAGAAAAATTGGTAGTGGTAGAACGGCGTCCTACCCATTAATTGAGAAAAACTGCATGGAAAAGTGACCATGCCCTCTGGCGGCCATGTTTTTGACGAAACAAAATAATATGAACAATCTTGATAAAGGGTCACATAAGGACTATTAATTTTGTGTAAAAATAATTTAAAATCATGCTACAGGGGAAAGTGATAACGCCCCCTGGCGGCCATGTTTTTGATGAATCCATATGATTTGAAAAATCTTTGTAGGGGGTCACACAAGGACCATTTGTGTAAAATTATTTTACAATCGCGCAAGCAGTTTCACACAAATAGATTTTTAAAGTTTCCACTATATACATAAAGGGAAAAGTGACCACGCCCTCTGGCGGCCATGTTTTTGACGAATCAGAATAATACTAACAATCTCGGTATACAAGGCCCATTTGTGTAAAAATATTTTTAAATTAGCCCAACAGTTTCATACAAGAAGATTTTTTAAATTTCCACTATAAACATATAGGGAAAAGTGACCACGCTCCCTGGCGGCCACGCTTTTTGACGAATCAGTATAATTTGAACAATCTTGGTAGAGGATGACATAAGGACCATTTGTGCGATACTATTTCAAAATCGGACCGTTGGTTTCGGAGGAGATGTCGTTTGAAGATCTTTCTCATATTTTTTTTGCTCTGGCGGCCCCTATGCGCAATCAAGCGGAACCTTTTCCCCGGGTAAAGAATCAGCCAGTTCGTTTTTTTTTCTACGATGAAGAAATCAACCGGTTGTTTCTTCCCCGGGAAAAAAACTGACTGGGGAAAAATCTGAGCTGTACACCGGTCTTGTTTCTCGACAAGGATATCTATTCTTTTCTTCATTTGGTATTTGTAAGACAGTTTAAAACAAAACATCAATTTTTAGCCAAAATCTGGAGGTCAATGCCTTTAACATCATCTGTGTCTGACGAAATTAAGCAGAATAATAATAATAATAGACAAGAGGGAAAGCAACGTTCTAAAAACACAGCCTTCCCAAACGTAATCCCAGCAAGCGGACGCGCACACAAGAGACAAAATAAACAGATAAAGGCAAATAAATGAACACACCGAATATAGACGTATTTTAGAGAAAATAGGATTACCTCTTGAATAACTGGCTGGCCGTCAAACTTGATAAAGACGTATTTGCTTCTTTCTATTAACGAACTTTTGTAGATCTTTTCTCGTGCATGATCCGTGTAAAGTTTAAGGCAATCCCACTGTTCCTGGTTAAGATTGATGCACCCATGTATGGTGTCGACTACTATGGTCATATTTCCACGTTTTGTTTTGTGCACATGTGCCTCTCTGTAGTCATTATATTCTAGTGAAAGCACTTGTTTTTCCGACTTCTGTGCAGCATCCATTGTACACGAAACAGTATGGCATAGGAAAAGATAATAATGTTCCATTGTCGGCGTATACCACTTTAAAGGAAAGCATGTCTTTAGCAAATCTATAATACCATCCGTGTTTAATTTAGTCCACGGAACAAGCCTTCTACAATGCTCTGGATACATTTTCGTCGGTTTAAAACGTTTTTTTGGCGATACTCTATGAAGCATTGTAGATTCGTCTGAAGAGGAGGAAGAATCTGTTCTGCGGTCCTGGGTTCTCTTTTCCGACTCATAAGATAGAATAGTTGAAACAGCGGGCATAATTGCTGGTTTTGTCAGACAGCTGTTCAAAGGCATATTTTCTAATGTATGTAACTGCCGAATATCACCAGTGATTGAGTTTTGATTTTGATATGGATAAGACTGAGTGTTGTGGCATGGCTGCATTCTATGGTCATGTAACTCAAACAAGCTGGAACGTGGCATAAAACGTAAACCTACGTGCGGATCACATACTGTGGACGAACTGTGAGGTAAAGCTACTGTACTTGTAAATGGTATGATCCGATGCGGATATGCAAACGTACTTGAATAGCATGGCTTTCGTAACTTTGGAGGATCTCTGTAATTAAAACAAGAGGACCTAAAGGAACTAAGTCTCTCAACTTATAAGAACTGATATTATAATCTTGTTAAAAAGTAAGAGTTAAAATTATATTAGGCACAACACGAAATTTGGTGTCAACACGAATTTAAATGAGTAGTAATGTTTCCTTGTTCTTGATGTAAGAAACCTACCCAAGGATGTGCAAAACTTCAGAGAACGTAAATCTCAACGTTTACTTTACATTATCAAAATATACACTGAAATTTGATAAAAATGCTTTCCTATGACGGGCTCTTACAATTAACCAATGTTGTCTGTTGTTCATGACAGAAAGCGTAGAACTGGAAATAAACGCTAAAATCTTTGAGAATAACAACAGAAAATACTACCTGAATTAGAAACTGTTTATGTCTTTATAGCAAGGAACATTCTAATCATAGAAGATGATGAATAACGAAATACAGTATCTGTTCATTTAGGACGTCAACTTAAGATCAATGGTTTATAAAGATGATCAATCACATTTTAGCAAATGTTATGACAATTTACAGTTTTTAAATATTTTGTCAGAGGTTAAAACATGGAACAAAAAGACCCATTACCTAGAATTAAATGCCTGTTAGAATATATTTTTATTACTTTTTATGAAAGAATGTAATTTACTCCCTTTCATATAAAAAGAATGAAATTTTTAAAACAGCGTATAACTTTGGAATTTTGGAATTCATCTATTTCTAAAATGTCCTTGTTGCGCAAATCTTTCACAATTTTAATGCATATACGATATTTCTTAGGGTCTCCGTGCCCGAGTGGTTAAGGTCGCTGACTTTAATTCACTTGCCCCTCACCAAGGTGTGTTCCAGTCGCACTCTCGGCGTTGAATGTTTCATGTGAAGAAACCATCCAGCTGGCTTACGGAAGGTCGGTGGTTTCACCCAGGTGGACCGGTGATGAAATAATGCACAGAGGGGCAACTGCGGTCTTTCTCCACCATAAAAGCTGGAAGGTCGCCATATGATTTATAATTGTGTTGGTGTGACGTTACATCCAACACAAATACAATATTTCTTAGGCATAATATATTTATTTAATCTATAGAAATGCAACCAGAATAGAAAAAATCAAATTTAAGAAATGTTTCTAGTGAAAATTTAGTGAACAAAAATATCCTTGTTGTGTTAGTTTTAACGTCGCATTGACATAATTATATGTCATATGGCAAATTTCCAGTTTTGAAAACCCCTGGCCCTCGGTACATAATTTTATCACGGCTGGGCAGCTGGGTAGAACCATCGACCATCCGTACGTCAGCTGGATGGCTTCCTCATATGAAGAACCCAACGCGCTGAGTAAAGCTTGAACCCACATTGGTGAGAAGCAATTGATCAAATGTCAGGGACATCAACCACACAGCAACGAAGGACCCTGAATTCAAATAAGTGTGAGCTGAGTAACGACCCATAACTTTATCTAAAATTACATTGTTTTGTTTTTATCATATAATAAGTGAAATCACTAGAACTAAAATTAAGATAAAATAATTTGAAATTAAGATAGTAGCGTGTCATGTTTTTTCATGATTCAGAATAAATTGAACTTTTTGTGAGAATAAACTGGGTAATATTTATGTGAACTTATTTTTTAAATCGTACAGGCCATTTAGGAGATATTTTTACTCTGGTGTCCATGTGATTTGATGAATCAAGCAACAAAGTTTTAAAAGTTCTGTGTGATAACTGTAATCATAGATATTGACAAATCAAGGGTCAAAACGCCATCAAAAGTGATTTAGTCGTAAAATTCCAATGATACGCTCAACTAAATTTCACACTGATCAGTTGTTAGGTCCCAATAATATTTTTGAAGTAGTGTGAACACTGTAAAATTGGACAAATTAAGTGTCGTAACACGTCTGTGATGAAGCGCTAGACTTTAAAATGATAACTCCTTTGAGATTTGGTGGATATCTGCCCAATTGTATAAGCAAAATGTCAAAAATTTAAACAATTTGACCAAGAAAGGCACATAAATCTGCTGATTACCGCAGAAGCGTTAAATGTTTAAGATACAAAAAAGACGTGGCAGTGATCGTTTTTATGACATTTGGTGTAAATTCATTTTAGTAGTATCTGAGCAGTTACGCGGACAATGTAAACTAAAACAAGAGATCACAGAGTGATCTTGGCGCCCACCAATGTGCCATTTTTGAGTGTTCCAAATTTCAAGACTTATTGATTAGCTCAAGGTCAAATTTTCATTTCCGTACACAACACTGTGCATGTGGTCCAAATTCGAAAGTTGTAGCTTGTGAAAGTAGGTCACTAGATCAATTTCAAGGACAAAGTTCTTTGTACACAAAACTATGCATGTGCATCAAATCTGAAGGCTGTAGTTTGAGAAATTTGAAAGTAGTCACTAGGTCAGTCTTAAGGTCAAAGTTTATTTCGGTACACAAAACTATGCAAGTGGTCCAAATTTGAAGGCTGTAGCTTGAGAAATGTGAAAGTAGGTCACTAGGTCAAAATCAAGGTCAAATTACACTTCAGAACACAAATCTATGCATGTGGTCCAAATTTAAAGCCTGTACCTTCAAAAATGTGAAAGGTGGTCACTAGGTCAATGTCAAGGTCAGAGTTTGTTCCGATACACAATCCTATGCATGTGGTCTAAATTTGAAGCCTGTAGCTACAGAAATGTGAAAGTAGGTCACTAGGTCAATCTTAAGGTCAAAGTTCATTTCGGTACACGAAACTATGCAAGTGGTCTAAATTTGAAGGCTGTAGCTCGAGAAATGTGAAAGAAGGTCACTAGGTCAAAATCAAGGTCAAATTTTATTTCGGAAACACAGAACTATACATGTGGTCCAAATTTGAAGCCTGTACCTTCAAAAATGTGAAAGTAGGTCAATGTAAAGGTCAAAGTTTGTTTCAGTACACAAAACTATGCATGTGTCCAAATTTGAAGGCTGTATCTTGAGAAATGTGAAAGTAGGTCACTAGGTCAAAATCAAGGTCAAATTTCATTGCGGAACACGAAACTATGCATGTGGTCCAAATTTGAAGCCTGTACATTCAAAAATGTGAAAGTAGGTCACTAGGTAAATGTCAAGGTCAAAGTTTTTTTCAGTGCACAAAACTATGCAAGTGGTCCAAATTTGAAGGCTATAGCTACAGAAATGTGAAAGTAGGTCACTAGGTCAAAATCAAGGTCAACTCATGTCAAGGTTCATCTTGCCACCATACATGTGGTCCAAATTTGAATGTTGTAGGTTACTGACAAGAAGATTTTAAAAGCTTTACCCTATATAAGTCTATATGAACCATGTGACCCCCAGGGCGGGGCCATATCTGACCCTAGGGGATAATTTGAACAAATTTGGTAGAGAACCACGAGATGATGCTACATTACAAATGCCAAAGCTTTGTGGTTTGGACAAGAAGATTTTCGAAGTTTTTCCCTATATAAGTCTATGTTAACCATGTGACCCCCGGGACGGGGCTATATTTGGCCCTAGGGGGATGATTTGAACAATCTTAGTAAAAGACCACTAGATGATGTCACATACAAAATATCAAAGCCCTAGGCCCTGTGGTTTTGAACAAGAGGTATTTAAAAGTTTTTCCCTATATAAGTCTATATAAACCATGTGACCCCCGAGGCGGGGCCATATTAGACCCCAGGGAAATAATTTGAATCATCTTGGTAGAGGACCACTAGATGATGCTTCATACCAAATATCAAAGCCCTAGGCTCTGTGGTTTTGGACAAGAAGATTTTCAAAGTTTTTCCCTATATAAATCTATGTAAATTATAGAAATAAACAAAGGGCCATAACTCACTAAAAATTGTTGAACCAGTCTGATTTTCAGGGGGGCACAACTAGGGTACCAATACATCATTCTGACAAAGTTTTGGTCAAAATCCCCCTGGTAGTTTCTGAGGAGATGCTATAACGAGAAATTGTTAACGGACGGACGGATGGAAGGACGGACGGACGGACGGAAGAACGACGGACCACGGACGCAGAGTGATTTGAATAGCCCACCATCTGATGATGGTGGGCTAACAAATCAAAGACCATTACATCACTGAAATCAATGGACCGAAATATTACGACAACGATATGCACTACTAAGCACGGTATTGAACACTTTACGTTTTGTGTTGATCCGCACACACAGAAAAAAAGACTGACATACAGACGAACAACACTGTATCAACATGTCCCCCCCCCCCCCCCCCCCCCCCCCCCACTCCCCCAACACGTCATTTTTATATAAAAAGACATTAAACGCTTACGTTTGATACTAAAAATATGTTATTTACCTCATATATGTCTGTAATTTTTCCAAACACAACTTTTGTCCCATTAGATGAAGTGTATTCTCTATGTGCGCCACTTTTGCTTCTGCACCTGCTGAATCTCTCCATGCTCTTAGTAATTCGTACAGTTTCGATTCTGTTGCGTCATACTTATGTTGGATTTCAATTGCGTCGATTATATCTTCAGAGCTTCTTCCATCTATTTGACAATGTTGTGTGCAAGCTGTACGTAAAATATTGAAAATGTGTATGAAGACAAAACATATAATTGAGCACAACCCGTTAGTTTTAATTCCATAACAATTAATGGTTCTACTTAAAAACATTTCAACCTTTTCTGAGTCATTTCTATTTCTATTAGAGTAATATTGAATAAAAGACTAGAAAATATTAGAACAGGACATTATATAACAGATCTACAGTAACTATCAATGTACAAAATGTCCATTCAACCAAACAAGAATCATTCAAGCATTTAAATTGCGATAATAAAATAGAATAATACAAGAGGGTCATGATGACCCTGGATCGCTCACCTGAGTAATATGAGCTACAAGTTTGAAATGTCAAACTGATGCGAAAAAAAATAATATAAAATAAGTCAGGAGGTCACAGTCATAGTCACAGAAATTCAGTTTTAAGATCGGTGTGAAAAACTGTATATATGTCATTCTAATGTCAACGCTGTATCTTAAAAAACAAGAAAGTAGGTCAATATGTTAAGGTCACAGTCAAGTGGCCGCTAATTATTTGGGGTCATCAGGTAATTATAATTAAACAGTCTAGGACATATGATCAGATTATATTTTAAGGTTTTTATCCTATATAACTCATATAAAAACTAAATGACCCTCTGGGGTGGGGGTAGTGGGGGGGGGGGGGGGGGGCTCATCACCCAGGGACATAATTTGAACAAACTTGTTGGAGAGCCTCTAGGCATTTCTACTTACCAAATATCAAAAGCCTAGGCCTTGAACTGTCAGTCAAGACGTTTATTAAAAGTTTATTTCTATATACGTCTATGTAAAACTTGGGAACCCCAGGGCAGGGCCTTTTTTACCCAAAAGGCATAATTTGAAAAATCTTGGTAGAGGACCCCTAGGCAATGCAACATACCAAATATCAAAAGCCTAGACCATGCAGTTTCAGACAAGAGGATTTTAAAAACATTTCCTATATAAATCTATGTAAAATTTTGGACCCCCTGGACGGGGCCTCTTTTCAACCCAGGGGCATAATTTGAACAATCTTCATAGAACAGCATTCGCTGATGGCACATGCCAAATATTGAGGCTCTACGCCTAGTGGTTTTGGACGAAAAGATTTTCAAAAATTTTCCTCTATAAGTCTTTGTTAACCATGAGACCCCAGGGCGGGGCCATATTTGACCCTAGGGGGGATAATGTGAATAATCTTGGTAGAGGTCTACAAGATGACTACATACCAAATATAAAAGCCCTATGACCTGTGGTTTTGGACAAGAAGATTTTTAAAGTTTTTCCTTTCGGTTGCCATGGCAACCAGAGTTCCGCATCGAACTCAATTCTTTGAACAATTTTGAAAGGGGGCCACCCAAAGATCATTCCTATAAAGTGTAGTGTACTTCTGCCTAGTGGTTTTCAAGAAGTAGATTTTTTTATAAAAATGTTGACGGACGATTGACGGGCGACACACGACACACGACGGACATTGAGCGGTCACAAACGCTCACCCTGAGCCTTTAGCCCAGGTCAGCTAAAAATGTATTTGTTTTCCAATAAAAACTATTCTTAAGAATACAGAAGACACTGTCATAAATGAATTTGTATGTTCAGGAATATATTTTACATAAAGACTTACAAAAGAGGTTAATGAAGAAAAGTTTGTAGTTTCTCGATGGTAAGATTGTCACAAAATGTGCGAATAGACTGTTCCAATCCAGGTCAGTCTCGGAACCATCAGCTAAAAGATGACAATTTTAATCAATAACATTTAATGTGTAGTTTTTAAACGATTTTTGTATCAGATCATGATATCAGGTTTGTTTTTACAGGAAAAAGTTAAACATAATTTTGGATGGTATACAAAGTGCAGTACCAGGGCATTATTGATAATCTTGGAAATCACTTTCGTTGACATGTTTAAAATGCTTATTACTAGCGCGTATTAGCGCATTCCTTCCACAGTGACAAGTTTTATTGTTTTAAATGGAGCATTTATGTCTGGAAAAAAGGATAATATGATTAAAGTCAGTTAGCTGTAATTTCCATCAAAGAGAAGATAATGATTCTATCGTATTGCTATTTAGTACATTGTAACATATAATAAATGGAAACCTCATAGGATAGCCAACACAACAAAAACAAAAATGTTACACGCTCGATTTCAAATTAGTTTTGGTTGGTCAATTAAACATAATTATATACCTACATGTATCCTATCTAAAATCAATTTGAAAACTATAACGTTAATCCGTAAAGATGATATGGTTATATTGACCATTTCAGTTTGCGCAATAGGTAGAGATATTTCACTACTTGAATGTCAAGTAATGTTAAGGGTTTCTACATGTATACACAACTATCACAGTAATAAAAGTAATGTCTTTAGGAAGGAGTCATATTTGCTTACAGGCAGATAAATCTCTGTAATTTTACAAAACTTGAGTATAACTAAAACACTGATGTATTGAAAAGAAAGATGTACCAGATATGTTGCTTTTATCCTGTACACGGCTCATTTCTTGATGACAGCTTTATGCCGTATGTTTAAGGTTTAAAGTCACGCCGACACAGCTCAGGATATATACCAATTTTCCAGCTTTAATTTTAGGGGACGGTTTCAGAGGCCCCAACCCCGGCATTATTTCACCTGGAAGAACCACTGGCCTTACGCAACCAGCTGGATGGCTCACATGACCACCTAGGCAGGGCTCGAACCAACAAGAAATGTAGACAAGTGATTTACAACATTAACAACTTAATTACCTGGTTAACTTTAGTAAATGACTAAAAAAAAGTCTTTACATTTCTGAGCTATGCAATGTAATTTTCACCGAGTTTATTATATCTATTAGGATAACAATGTGGAGACTACAGGCCACGCAGCATGAAAAAAGAAAATGTTGGTAGATATTTTCATTTTTGACATATTTTCCCTTTTTTTTTTTTTTTTTTTTTTTTTTTTTGCTTTTTACTTTTTCCGTTATATGTTCTTGTTAATCTTGTTAATCCGTCTCTTCTCATTATAAATCTCTCCTTACTAACTATAATGTATGCTTACTTGTACCAGGCGGCAACAACTGAGGAGGATGGGGAGTTTCTTCAGTGTCTAATTTCATTTCTTCCACAGTATTCGTTTGTTTTAATCTTACTACTGACATACATTTTTCTTATTCCCATGATCTGTATTCATTTTCCCGGCATTTATCTGATTTGACAACATATGAAGACCTGAAAAAAAAAACTTTTGATTACTTAAAGAACATCAATAACTTTTCTTTAGTATACGAAATAAACAAACATTTACCCATATAAAACTGATTAAGCAATCTTCATTATATAATCCAACGACAGAATAACGTTAACATATTAACCATAACCAGTTAAAAAACCTTTAACTATTTTTGTAAATCTTTTAAAGAAATGTATCAAATTGATACAGACTTGATCGTAGAGCCAATACAATAAAAATACCTTTACTATTCATGTAGCCTACGAGTAAAATATTGTTTGCTTTATTGTATATTGTCTGCTAGTATGACTGTTGTTTATACCGCTGCACATCTGTGTATATTCAGATTAGGGTCTGTCCTACCAATAGGCATATTCATTCTTAGGATATTTTGCATTTCAATTTGTCTTACTTAGCACCTAATAAACGGTGAAACCCGAACTTCTTTAGGTAATCGATTATTGATTTCTTTCATATGGCTAACATAAAGCGATGTATTGGTTAGATATTTATCATAATTGTATTTGAGGGTAATACGTCTTTTCGTGACGCTATCAAGAATAACATTCTTCTTCGGTCAAAATCATATATCATAAAGGGAACCTCAATTGACCTTAACCCTATTTAATTTGACTTGAATATCTAAAACATTTATAAATCTACTATTATACATTCTTCTTCTTTTTAAAACTGTCCTATCTTTATATAAAGAAAATTATATCTTATCATATTAAAATTAAGCGAAGTATAACGATATGATACCAGCTTAGATACGACAAACGACATTTTAGACTATCCCGTACTGCCAATATTCGATCAATTAACGAAATTCGTCACGCGCTAATTTTCATAAAAAGAAACATTTAAACGCAAACGATCAAATTGTAAAAAGTAACCATTTTCACCATAAATCTAAGGTATAAAATTAGTACTCACAAAAAAAATGTCTTTTTTAATTGGCAAAAGTTTATCCGGTGTCATTTTGTATAATTTCCATGGTCATGACCTATATTCGATCAAGGGAAGCTACTCCTGTAATCAGTGTGTTTTCATTACACTGCATACATAAAAAGGCGCTGCATAAAACTTTGAACTGTCACAAGTAAAAAAGTGTCACTTTCGAAAAGAAACAAATGGAATTTTATCACTTTTGTTACAGTCTTAAACATATTTACAAAATGTTTTGTCTTTAGTTTACTGCTCATTTTCTATGTGTTCACAGTTTGGGCACAGAAATGGAGCACCACACATCAAATATCCCACTAAGGCGCAGAAAGCAAGGTTGACCCATCCATTTCACCTGCCACAACAACCCCACTTTACAATAATGATGTACGGAATTCTGTTGTGTCAGAGGAGAACCTCAAATTATGCATTTTCCTCTTCACCAATTTCTTCTTCACTGTAGCTGTTAAGTATAATAGCAGCATGCTACAATTCCCTGCCCCTTTTCACTGGAAAACCGGATGTACTAGCCAAGGATTTTACAGTTGCCTTCTTTCTCTTGTCACATGTTTTCTGCTGATTATTAGTGTCCTTGACTTTTTTTTCGACAATCATTTTGCTGACGGTGTTTCTTTCTTTTTTAACAGTTTGAACTGCTAAAAAAGAAACACTCAACAATTTTGCCACCTTTACACAATAAAAGGTTTCATCTGATCTGGCGTTTCCTATTCTTTCTGTGAATGGAGGATTCTGGGATTTGAAGGTCATGGCTTGTGCAACTACTAAATCACTGACAACTGCAGAATTGAATGGATGGGTTCCGCATCTCTCAAAAGCTGCAGCAACAATATCTGTCACAGCGAGGGTAGACGAATATACCTTACAGACTAGTTGACAAAAGATAATAGGTAAGGGTAGATTTCTCGGAAGCACGGAGCACCAAAAACACAGCCCCAGAGCCATGCATTTACATAGTAGGCCCACAACAAAAAGAAGCTTTAATGAAAACATATTTCAGACGGGTTGCTTCAAACATCCAACAAGTACATATTAATATAAGCTAAATATTGATAAAGGGGAAGGAATTGGTAAGGGGCGAAATGGGGTCTGGGTGGGGGAGGAATCCGAAGGGGAAAGTCGAACAAGGACGAATATACAAGGGAATGCCATGTTCTTTAAAACAGTCGCACTTCAACGTAAACCACAATAGCGCAAATACTCATGTACCAAAGGTAAACACACAACGACGATCAACCGAATAAAAGAAAAACGAACAATCAACACATAAGAAAACAATAGGGCACCGTTATAGACTCACAAGCTTACAAATGCACCCACACAAGTAGGAAAAAACAATCAAGTACCGTCTTGGGATTCGGCTGCCAAAACAAAGAGGAGCCACGAAAACTTACTAAAAGTAAAGTGGGAGGGGATGCAAAAAGTAGCGTAAATGCAAGGGAAAGGAGAGGGCAAAAGGGGGAGTGGGGCGGAGGAAAAACTCTTACACAAAGAAGAAAACATACGCAACACACAATACAAGACAGACAAAACAACCCGTTGAAAATAGGGGCACCGCCTTGGAACGGTCAATAACCTAAATAAAGGAAACTGGGGGTTTAAACGTGTTTAGGGCATGCCAACTTCGCACTTATCCTACTTTCAACAGGTTAGGCAAGACAATGTTAATAAAATACCAACAATAAAAATACTACACACGCAACACAAAATACAACACGGAAATAAATGGCAGCATCAAACAAGACAACATACGCAACACAAAAACGAGATGGAGGAATAACTAGTTGGAAATAGGGGCACCGCCTTGGAACGGTCAATAACCTATTTAAAGGTAACTGGGGGTTTAAACGCGTTTAGGGCATGCCAACCTCGCACTTACCCTATTTTCAACATGTTAAACAACACAATGTAAATAAAATCCCCGCTGAGAAAGGCTCTAACATTAGTGCAAAAGTAACAGATAACATCATACCTGGTTATTAAACGCTCGCCTGACTCTCGCATGTACTTTTGGCAAGCAGAATTCCAGGTAACCTAGAATGGGTCAAAACAACTCAAATCAAGGAGATGGTGAATGTGCGAACATTGCGGCGGCACAACAAACAATATATTTTCAGAGACTTGGCACATTCTGTCAGCTCGAGAGAGCAGTGTGACTTGTGTCCGTCATACAGAACTAACTCATAATCATTAATCATTATCACGTTAAGGAAGGTATTTCAACAAATACTGACAGAAAATTTTAGTACTTGACCGTCAAGTTGATGAGGCGGTGCCACTTGATCCTTGAGTAGAGCCTTCCATCAATCATGTGTGCACCTGGGAAAATTAAAAAGGGTGCAACCTGCTGTCCAATCCCATTGACACATCCAATAAGAGTAGTTGTCTGCGACTTGCCTGAAGTTACAGCCTGTGTCTTTAAAATTTTCAAGCGACAGCCTTTGATGGCCTGAGGTCATTATTCAGTCCTATTTCTTTAACTTTGAAGGTTCTGTCTGGTTTGTCTTCAAGATCATATTTCACTAAAATTGTTTTAAGCTCTGTGAAATGATTGTCAACTGCCTGTCTAGTTGCACTTTTTGCTCTGGCAATCTGCAATGCTCTTGGTTTTTTCAATTCAAGTTCTGGCCAGCGTCCCAAAAACTATAAAGCCATTCATCAGATACAGATCTATCATCCTTTGTTTGTAGTCTAACTGAATGGCATAATCATGGGGCTAAGCTCATGGTTTCCTGGCGGGTATAACCGTAGACCACTAGGTGTTGAGCCAACAGAGACTCCTGCTCCTGACTAAAGAGTGGAAACACACCTTGACAGTGTCCACATTGATCCTTCCTGCAATCCTAGCTGCAGGTGTTGTTGTTTTTTTTTTTTTGTTTTTTTTTTTTGGTTTAACGTCGCACCGACACGATTATAAGTCATATGGCGAGTTTTCAGCTTTGATGGTGGAGGAAGACCCCAGACGCCCCTCCGTGCATAATTTCATCACGAGCGGGCACCCTGGTAGAACCAACGTTCTTTCAAAAGCTTGCTGGATGGCTTCCTCACATGAAGAATTCAACGCCCCGATTGAGGCACGAACACACATCGGTGAGGGGCCAGTGGTTCAAAGTCAGCTACATTAACTTCTCGGCCACGGAGGCCCCCGCAATTGTTGCATATGGTACACGATATATTACTGAAGCCTTTCTTATGTTCAATTCCTTATTTTTGACAGCTAGGTAGGCTCTTGTCAGGTCACCTGTGTCATAAGACCTCATTTAGCAGATACAGGAGGCTAGAAGAAGACAAAATTTAGGAGAGGTATTCTTGAATTGCATCCAGTTATTATCCAATTTAATTCCAATGATGGAAATGAATGATAAACATAGTCATGTATGTTGGCGAAACATTTTGCGGTAAGTATACGTTGCGGGACTGATACGATGGCATTGAGCCACTGGTAAATATGCATTTCAAGCAGACGGAATGTAAACAAATCAGTTTTTATAGTAAGCAAAGGGTGATTATTAATTGCATATTGGGCATAGTAAATTCCAGCCATTTAGATTTTTTTTTCAAAAATTTAATATTTTTTTACCTTTCTTATCTCCATTTCGACGAAGAGATCTTTTTGATAGTTGTAGTTCTCAATGTGGACAAATGGTTCTCGCGCAACTGTTGCATAGGTCAAATAAGGTAAAATATAAAACATTTCCTGGGCCAATCGAGTTTAATTTGTGATCTAATTTTGGCAGTACGAGGATATCCATACAGTCGTTATTCACTCGAAAATTGGTTAAAAGCAACTGTCATGTTAAGCCACTACGCTTAAATACATTTGAAATCAGGGAAAAAATAGACGTATGATGGACATGAACGAACACATATATCACAATATAAAAGTATCTTGTATCGTCTTTACAGAAACATAATCGCTAAAAGGTGTTAAACTATAATATACAAAATGAAAAGCCTTAAAAAATATTTTTCTTTCTCGCTTTATTGTGTGAGACACACGTACATACAAAACGAATTGATGTCCTGTCCAATGATGGTCACACGTATGCTCACTTTTAGCCAGTTACTTAGGTTAAGATTTGTTACGTGTGCTTAAGTGGCAGGGGCCAGTTTCGCATTTGGCCCGGTACGTTTTTTAAATAAAATAGACAGATGCACTTTAAAGGCATTTATAGTCAACTGGTTATTTATGATGGTTATAGAACTGAGGATTCCTGCGTACGAGTAGTTATTGTGTAAAGTAAATATGTACTTGAATCGAATTTCCTAGCTCCGTGTAGACGACCGGGTCTAAAGTCTTACCTGAGGTAATGGAATTCAGACGAAATGGGAACGGTCATTCATCCATCCAGATTCAGCTCAAAATAGCGGAAAAAGTAAACGGTTATGAGACACTTTTCTTCCCACCATTATTTTCGTCTGGCCACATGCTTTAAAAATATGCATGTATTTTAGGTCAGTCATTTGCAGATAATACGGTACAGGTCGCGCAAGGTGTGCAGTTTGGGCAATTTTGCCTCAAAAAATTTAGTGTCCTGAAACTTGCGTTTTACTCGTTTTTATCACAGAAGCAACACAATCGGCAGGCTGAAAATGTCACACAATGAAGCGCTAAGTCTACATTCGCTCAAACTTTTTCATGATTTTTTTCGCACTGGTATCAGCGCAGATTTGTGAAATTTTCAAATTAACTGTTCCTTGCTCCCATAAATCGTTTTTGTATTTGTATACAGTAACGATATTACGCAGACAGTATTCAAAGTGGAAAGAAGCGTTTACCATAATGTCCAGTACTGGACAGGTATAGTGACCATGCACGGACACAGCCAATTTTCTCAGAGGGGGTCCGATCACCTGCCACCCACCCCCCACCCCCACCCCCTCTGGAAATTTTGAAATATAGCACTTCATTTTTTGCATTCTGGGACAGTTTTATGGACTAACCTGTTAAATTTGGGGAAATGATAAAATCAAGCTTTCTTGAAGGTAAAATTCTTAGTTTCTTTTAGATAAATAATATGAATTATGTCGGGGTCGTATGTAGCAGCAGCCGCATATACTTTACATGCAGTCTTAATGTTGCCTTTTTCGAAAAACATTTTCTTTCCTTCTTGTCTTCTTTCTTTTTTTAAAGATTTTCCAGAGGGGGTCCGTACCCCCGCCCCCCACCCCACCCCTCTGGATCCGCGCATGGTGACATATCATGCTTTCTGTTTATGCAGGTAAACTTGTGTTTGGTTAAATTTCAACAGAGCACAATTGTCTGAACAGTGTACAAACCCATTACTGTTTTTTCAGGCAAGGGTGGAAAAAAAAGTGGTAGACAATGAAAGTAGTAACATTTTTATTAAAAAAAATAAACAATGAGACAAACATTTCCAACATCTTTGGACGGTTCAAAAATCCCATGTTAAACATACGATAAAGCCTGAAACGCGTGAAAATGTTCCGAATGTAAATCGGGTGAAGTAAGCGCTCTTATGTATAGAGTTAGATTATGCGTCTAGATTGATTAAACTGGGCGAGTCTACTTACTTATTACTTGAGGATGAGATAAAAACGTGTTTTTTAAATGTTGCTCTTAAACAAGGGTGGCGGTTGAACTACTAAAAGTACAACAACAGTTAATTCACAACAAATCGTACGGTATGTTTTATAATAAGTAGAAGCTAGTCGTATTTACGCTTATGAGACCTGTTTCACCTATAAGTAAAGAATTCACAGGTCCATCATGAAATATTTTCCCCAGCGCGCATATACTTTACATATTCAATATGATCGCGTCCTCGGCCGCGATCAATAATAATGATAATAATACCCTCCATCTTGTTTACAGTCAATAGGCACTCTTATTCAGCTTGAGGGGCAAACTTCATAATTTAAAAAGCGCAATGAATTTAGAACTAGTTCGAAGCTCGAAATTAATAGTTTCATTGGTAGATTCGAGCCAGTATGTCGAAAATGAAATCTAAGAAATAAACTGAATTTAAGCTTGAATTAAATTCTGAGCCTATGAAAGAAAAGAGGTTAAACATTTCAAAAAGTAGAATTCAGAGGCGGCATATTTTGGGCAAATTAAAAGACTGAAATTCAAATTTCCGAAAGGACAAATATCAAGCTGACATTGAATTTTGAGCAAATTTAGCTTATCAAACTTTGATGTATTGGCTCAGCATTCAACGCTAGCTCGATCGATATTCGACTTCAAACAATTCAGTTTAATATCAAGTCGAAATTCGCCTTTGGAATAACAAATTTTGATCGAAATTATGAAATTCAATGATATTTTGAAATAACTTAGACTATTTTAAAACTTTGAAAGTTTATCATCTGGTGTAGCTTGAAACTGAAATTGCGCAAGTTATGTCTTCGTGCTGGCATAAGACTCAAAACTAGTTAGAAATGTAATTTCGATCTGTGATGCACCTCGCGGCAACTACAGTTATTTGATTATACACATAACCACTTATAACCATTATTTCTTTGTTAAACTTTAAACTCCCTAGCGCAGGGCCTCTTTCCACCCAAGGGGCATAATTTAAACAATTTTGGTAGAGGAACACTTGGCAATGCAACGCACCAAATATCGAAAGCCTATGCCTTGCAGTTTCAGGCAAAAAGATTTTTAAAGGTTTTTTTCCTATATAAGTCTATGTAAAAGTTTTGACCCCTGGGACGGGGCCTCTTCTTAACTCAGAGGCATAATTCAAAAAATCTTGGTAGAGGACTTCTAGGCAATGCAACATACAAAAATATCAAAGGCCTAGGTCTTGTGATTTCAGACAAAACGATTTTTAAAGTTTTATTCCTATATAAATCTATGTAAAACTTGGGACACCCGGGGCGGAGCCTCTTTTCACCACAGAGACACAATTTGGATAATCTTCATAGAGGACCATTAGATGATGTCACATGCCAAATATCAAGGCTCTATGACTTGCGGTTTTGAACAAGAAGATTTTTAAAGTTCTTCCTTTCGGTTGCCATGGCAACCAGAGTTCTGCATGGAATTCAATTCTTTGAACAATTTTGAAAGTGAGCTAGCCAAGGATCATTCCTGTTAAGTTTGGTGTAATTCTGCCCATTCGTTTTCAAGTAAAAGATTAAAAATGATACAATATTAAATGTATAGTTTTAGTACGTTATATACTTAGTAATATAATACTATTTGTACAAAATATTCATGTGCATCTTATATACTTGCTGAGCGCTTGATATTCACGTGAATGCTTAGCATTTTTAAAATATTGAACGAGAGATCAAATAATTGCACTAACATTTATCATATCCAGCATAATTATAACGCTTTATGAAATTTTAGTAAAGTTGTATATATTTGATGGAAATTCTCTACATTTGAAGTAAATACAAAATGTTTAAAGATTTTCAATGGGCATATTTCACTAAAATATCTTATACATTTGTATTTAGATATTTGTTACAAAGCATAAAATTCTCATCAAATGAATTTCAAGGCCGTGGTAAAAGTATAAAAAGGCAGATGAGCAGGAAAATAGCCACTTCTCTTGACCTCAGTGAGCTGTCTGCTTGTGCAGACAGCAGTACAAAACATGAATTTATGTAAATACTAACCTAAAATATTGACTGAAATTTGGCATGATAATTGTTTGATATGTCAGCTACAAAGCCTGACAGTTTTAAGCTCAATAGCTTACTAGAAGTATCATTTTCAGAAAAAAATGAATAACAGTCAAAAATTCAAATTTACCAGCACTATTGATTGACAGATCTTGGAAGTTTATGGCCTTCCCATCAACCAACTACATTTCAACAGGTAAATTAACTCACTGGCTCACTATACTCATTTGACATATGGCGGGAAATTAACCATTTTTATGGATACAAATGTGCTTACCAATTCTTACATTTTTTACAAAATGTAATTGTAATTTGATGTATTATTTAGTTTGATTAATAAGTTGATAATTCTGTTTTTCTATTTTTCTACCAGATTAACGCGTGTGATAAACAGAACTGCTTACCCCTGTGCTCAAGGAGCTATTTATAAATCACTCCTCCTGTGCAAAATACGCTTAATGACTGCCCGGTTGGATATTTGAGCTCACATTAACTTTACTATATATGTATAAAATTAAGTTGCATATAAGACTAGATTCGTGAAATGTTGATTGTTGAAAAACAGCTATTTTTAGAGGTTATACACGTTTACACTGTTTATCTATACATAATATACACCATTTTAAACATAGCATTTAAATCCTAATGCATAATATACATAAACTTGTTCATTTTATGTTTACATAAACTTTATTAAGCAATTGTTCATGTTTAAATGTGACAGTTGGATCTAATATACCTAGCAAAAAATAATGATTGGTTGTATTTAAGTTTTTTAATTATATAATCAGTCTAATGTTTCTGTGTAGATGGACATAGTTGCAAACTATTGCTTCAAGCGACGTTTATCTACTTTCATTAAACGAGCTAAATACAAAATGGTGATGTCATTTTTTAGTACACATGTAGTAGATACATTGTTGTTTAAAGTTAGCTTTTTCTTTCAGTAGGAGGCTAAGAAGAACGACTTTATGAAATGCCAATTCATATTTATGTTTATATCTATATAATTAATACACTGTTTAACCCTAAAAAGCAGTCTCATTCAGTTTCGATTTCTATTTATAGATATGTGAATTTGCTACGGTTTAGTTAATATGAATCAACCTTAAAACACCAAACTTAAAACATTACATACCTTGTTAGATTTGTCTGGTATTACAGCCTACTGCTTTTATGGTTCCGATATGAAATTAATACACTCAGCTGATAACTGTTTATTCAGGAAGAAGTTCGTCACTGACCTTTGAACATACCTAGCTTTTACACGAGTTTATTTTCAATGGGGTAGTCATATTCAGATTGATTTTATGATTTTATCACTCAACTGTATACAAAAATAACGTACAGTCCATAAAATTAACAAACAGTCCATAAAATATAAACATAGACGGATCCAAACGGAAGGGGAAGAAGCGGATGAGAAACATTTTATAGAAATATTTCAATGGTATTTCAATACATGTCCGTAGTCCTGACCAACCTATAATCCGGGCCAGTCTATTTTATAAGTGCAACAACACGACTGACCCATCTAAACTACGGGGAATCACATGATCAAAATAATCTCAAAACCAAAATAAATATATGAATAATATGGGATAATTATGAAACAGCTTTTGCTGTAAATCTAAAATACAGCCTGTCATATGGCAACACGTATCTATCATAACACTACATATATTTCAATCACAATCACCTTCTGATTATCTGGAACACTTCAAGAAACTGATACTTTTTATTTTCCTTAGTGTTTGTAATTACAGGATATCTATTATTATGGTCAATTACATGATAATTTAACAATTTTTATTACTCATATGATAGGCTATGTTTAAATTTCGTATCTTATCATGATAGTGAATTTATTCATGTACCTCAAAATACAACTTTGGTTTAGAGATTATTTTGATCATGTGATTCCCCACGGTGTATATATCAAGTTAGATACTAACTTTTGTAAAATGATTGAATGCCTGACTCTTTATGTCAAAATATGGTATGATTCAAATGTTTTTCATATTTTCTCATTTAAATATCTTTTTAAAATGAATGACCGTTTTAAATGACATATGATTTTAATAGCGGCGTAGCGATGCTCCAAGCTTTTAGAAAAAATACTGTAAGTTAAGCGTTCATAATAAATCCATTTTGTTTCAAAATGATAATTAAAAGTAATCAATAAATTGCTTGTTTTATACCTGCCCACCCGATCTTTGTCTTATCAGTTCTAAAAATAGAAAATACAAGGGATTTGTATACAAACACGATCTCTCCTATAGACAAATATGATAATTATGTCAGTTAGATATGCATGCGCACCGTCTTAGCTATTAATAGCTTCAATCAGACGACGCAGTTTTAACGATTACATTATTTTATTATATATAGTTTGATTTTGACGTTTGAGAGTTTAATAAACTTGAACTTTGCCACCCAGTCTCAACGTAAGCGTTGATCGGTGGTATAATTACGTGCGAACAGGGCGCTGTTTGCGGTTGTTTTTCACCAGTCAAGGTTATATTTTCCTTCGCAGTTTTTTTCTTTTTTTTTTTTTTTTTTTTTCATTTTTAAAGCTTTGTTATTAAGAATTGGCCGAGAATGACCTACAATGGACGCGTTTTGATGGTGATGTATTGAATTTTTCATATCATTTGTATTTTTTCTAACATTCAGGTAATATTCACTAAACAAGAAATATCTTTAAAAATGATGGTCAGCGAATTGTAATAAGGAAAGAAGTTTATGAATTTTTCATCTAACATTCATCTTTCATCTAACATTTTTCAAACTGCAAAACTAAACACCGCATTTTAACAATTTAAATGGTTCTCTTTTATTTTTTCGCAAAGGTTTCGTAGGGTTGCAATTTTGTTTCGTTTATCCTTAGACGAATAATTACAGCAGTAGATTGATGAAGATTCATGAAGCGGTTCATAAGAAGAGGTCATTAAACGTGTTTATATTTTTAGCTAAATTGGTCCCTATCCCCATTTGTAACAAAATAGCAGGAGACCTTACGATATTGTTACACATCGAGTTTGATAAAAATCCATTACATTTTAGTGGTTAATGCGAAGAAAGGCATATCTACTTTTAGCTATAGTGGTCCCTAATAGGGCCCAAGTTCCTATATAAATAAATTTGGAAGAGAACCTTGTAATGATACTCCAGACCAAGTATGACAAAGATCCACCAAGCTGTTCATGAGACGCTGTATAAAGGCATTTCTAGTTTTAGCTCTAGCAGCCCCTAAAAGGGGTTAAATGTCCCAGCTGAACAAAGTTGGCTGCGGGCCTAATAAAGATGCTACAAATCAAGTTTGATTAGAATACATGAGAAAAAATCAATTAAAGGATGTTTTTATTAATTATTTTTATTTATTTCTAAAATAGGCCAACTGATCCCGCTTTAACAAATGCATATTCGCTATTCATGAATCTTTTGACAATGACGTCACACCAATAAAAATGTGAAGGTCAAGCAAAACATATAATTATAATTATTTCAATATTTCTGTTTCATAAGCAAAGTTTGACCGTAGTCATATCACATTGATAAACTGTATGCAGCGTACCTTCATTTCAGTGTAATGAGATTCAGTCATTATATAGCATATATATAATAAAACAGATTTCAACTGAGTTCAATATTTGCATACCAAACTAAAGAAAAATATTCATATATAATAAATCAGTTAAATAATTTATAACAAATATATCAAAGCAAACAAGTACTCATTTTAATATGCAATCTGAATAAGTCAAAAAAGCAAGAAACCTTTTCATATACAGACGACAATTGTAACAAAGAAAATCTTTTAAAAAGCACTTCTCTACATAAAAGACTCTTATCACACCCTTATTCATGTGATACGCAGACCGTATTCAGCTCTTTCTTTAATTTGATATATGTTGGTATTTGAACAGGTTTTTATCATATTTATTAAACTTACTTATCATTTTGAGATATATCAATATTCTTGCTAAATATACTGAGCCAAAGTTAGCTTTAAAACTGTGAACAGCGTCGTTTAGGATAAACGCTTTGTCTACATTTCACTCAGCGTAGCACAATCAACAGAGTGAAAGAAATTGACTCTCTCGTCCAATCAGGCAGAGTGTTGCATAAATCTTCCATTTTGATAAATTATCTATAATGCGTTATCAAGTAGTTTGATTTGCAAACTGAAGTCACGTGGCATAGGTAACGAAAACGAATTTAGACGGCGTCGCCGAAAAATACGTATTTGGATACCATACCGTAGTTTTCTCGCTGTAAATGGATAAATTACTGTTAAAATGTCCTGTAATTTAGTAATACATGTAGGATATACATGTACCCACTCTAACAGATCGGTCACCCTTATATGCAGTTTCAAAAAATCACATAGCCCGGCAAAACCCGGCCGTCGGAGAAGGCGCTGTCTTACGTCCGAGTCGGTGGTACGCCAAAACAAAAATGCATACGTACGAGCTGGTGGAATTTATGAAAAACGATATTTTCAAGACTTTTTAGGATCGGACAGTAGACAAAATGCATTTTTATCGATATATAGACTACCATGTTTCTTCATTGTGCACAGTCATTTTAACATATGTCGGTTTAATACTCGAAGCCAATACTAAATAATAATGAATTAAAGGAGGGTGGGGGGTGGAGCGGGGTACAGTAGCTGTGCAATAAATAAATCGTATGCTTTTAGGAATAAATTATGACATTGTCACACTATGATACGTCATCAATGACGCGATCATTTTAAAGCCAGATAGAGATATTTGAATTAAATTGATAGATACGTTTGATTTTTTATTTCAGTCATCTACCATGGATGAAAATGTAGGCTTAAACATAAAACTGAACGTGGCTGTGTCGTCAGTATTGGATGACATAGAAGGTGTGATCGCCACAAGATGTAAACATGTACATTTTGATTGAAATAAAATCTACATAAGAGTGGGGAGGTGGCAGTAGAGCCATTCTCTAGGATGTCTAGATCATAGGTTTTCTTTCTTTAAGGTATTATATCACTAATAGAGAACCTCCTTCTTGAAGAGTATTCAGTTCCTACTATAAACCTACTTTTATCGCAATTCTTAGGGGGGGGCGTAGGTTCAAGCCCTACTGGGACCAAAATTTTTCTCTCCTTATTTTCCTTTTTTCTAGTAAGTTTTTACTTCTTTCAAGACTTATTATTGATTTCTTGTACAAAAATGGAAAAAGATGAATTTTATAAGCGATTTCTTGGTGTTCAAAGTGAATTTATTACTTACACAGAAGGGGTAGAGTTACACATCTTTAAAAATATTGAGTTACATGCGGTGAAAGTTCTCTATTTTGCTTTCACTCTTAGATTATATATTGTGAAAGAAAATTAGGTAGGTTTTACGTCTGCCCTAAGGTTATTTTTAAATGAAGTAAGCAAAATTCAAAACAGAAACACAGCATTCGACCTTATTTTTTCAATGTTGAGGTATGAATTCTGTCTCATTAAATCCGTTTACTTGAGGCACCATAGAAAAAATGATATTGACATTTTTATTTTGTGTTTTATAATTGTTTACCAATAGTTTGATGTTTCTTTTATTAAAATTAATGGTAAAATGAGTTCTCTGCAAACGTTTTGGATAGTGGCCATCATTTTGAAATTTGTCTCTACTTGAGCTTGAGGAGATACCATAAGTTATACAAAATTTATAAAAAACGACACGGTAAAAGTTGTTTAAAAATTGCAAAATAGTGCAAAACACGTTTACCTTTCAGAATATACCAAGCAAAGGCCATTTTGTAAACATTACTATTAGTGATCTAGTACCTTAAAAAATTGTCCCATTGAACGTTCGTACCAGCACGGATACCTCCCACTTGAATCTGGCAGACCAGAGCCCTTCTAGAAAATTGTTCTGAGTATAGAATTTTCCTGCTATAAAGTAGGCCCTAAATGTTCATATGTTAGTAATTTTTTTATTCTAAGGATCGTTTTGATATAAAATAGGTAGAATCATAGTCGGTGTTTTTCGATTTGAGCATAGGCGTTTATCAGTGTTCAAAGTGCGTTAATGGTTTTTTAATAGATACAAAGTATTTGATAGATCAATGTAGTTGCCATAGTACAATTACCTATTTTATTATACCTCTCATAAATGTCAAATGAAAATTTCCCATTAGTTTAACTTTAATAATATATCATATTCCCCATTGATTTTATATCTTATCCCATGCGCAAAATCAATATTTTCAATTTCTGTGCATGTAATATGATTCATAATTTCATATCACATGCGCAACAGAGCTATTTCGTTTTTCTGCGCATGTGAATTTTTTTCATGTCTCCCGTTGAGAGATTGATACTTTCACATTGATTAAAAGACTGGAACGATAAATCTTCAGGTGATGCGCTTTTATATACTTTAGGATTATATTACCTTTTCTGGTGTTCATGCATGTGTGAACCCGGTCGAAATTTTTCTTTTATGCAAAAGAAAAAGAAACCTCGAAAACAACTTTTTATCAAATATTGAATCGAAACTATCACCATCAGATTGGAAATAATCTAACTCAGGAAATGAGTGCTCACAGTTATATGTTTCGTTTAGAAGTAAGAAAGTGATCGCTGTTTTTCGAATGTTGAAATATGCGCATAAATATTAAATTTAGCATCACTCCTGTGCGTTTGTTGCAAGTAAATTCAGGTCTCTCTTGACGCTTTGGAGGGGTTTTTTGTTGTTGTTGTTGTTTTTTTCGGCGTGCCGTATTAAGCACGATTTTATGACCTCGTATGACCTTACGCCGCCTGAATACTCGGTATTTTCAGCCATAATGAGAGATTTTGTAAGAGTGGCGCTGATTGGAGAAAAGGCTGAAAAGGCTTCACTCTGAGTCATGTGTGACACTGAGTGAAATGACAACACGTTCGCCATCTATAACCTCTATAAGTACAGCACCATCGGCTTGTATGCGTACCACTTACAGTGTGCGTAACCAAATATTCATCTGCTCATCCGGAATATTTCTGTTTTGTTAAGTTTTCTTGTTAAGTTATTTCTGTTTTGTTAAGTTTCCTTTCCTTAAGTTTTGTTTTTACTAAAAGGTTATTTGTTTATACAGTCATTAAGTCTTACCCTGCATTACAGCAACAATTTTTAACCATTGCAAATCATTATTAACCTGCAACAACATGTCAGATACTGTTAAATTTTAGACTCTAAATTTTAAATTAATTTTTCCGGTGAAAACAGTACTGTACATATTCTGAATGATAGACAAATTTGATAATAAGCTGAAGTAGGGTAAGGGTTCATGTTGCTTCCAACAATTCCAGAAATAAAGTATAGAACGTATTTCAATATTGTTTGCTTACTTTTACCATCTTTTAAGCACCAAAGGCTCAAAGTGAGTTTTTGTGATTGTTTGGTGTCCGTCGTGTGTCCCTCCACAATTTCTAAACACAGTCTTCTTCAGAACTACTGTCCTCATTTATACAAAAGGCCCCTTTCAACATTGCCAAAAGATTTAAAATACAGGTTTCTGCCCATATATAACTTGTGCTTCAGTTACATCACGCCGACCATCTTTTTAGCTCACCTGTCACATAGTGACAAGGTGAGCTTTTGTGATCACGCAGCGTCCGTCGTCCGTCGTCCGTCCGTAAACTTTTGCTTGTGACCACTCTAGAGGTCACATTTTTCAAGGGATCTTTATGAAATGGTCAGAATGTTCAGCTTGATGATATCTAGGTCAAGTTCGAAACTGGGTCACGTGCCGTCAAAAACTAGGTCAGTAGGTCTAAAAATAGAAAAACCTGTGACCTCTCTAGAGGCCATATATTTCACAAGATCTTCATGAAAATTGGTGAGAATGTTCATCTTGATGATATCTAGGTCAAGTTTGAAACTGGGTCATGTGCCTTCAAAAACTAGGCCAGTAGGTCTAAAAATAGAAAAACCTTGTGACCTCTCTAGAGGCCAAATATTTCCAAGATCTTCATGAAAATTGGTCAGAACGTTCACCTTGATGATATCTAGGTCAAGTTCGAAACTGTGTCACGTGCCGTCAAAAACTAGGTCAGTAGGTCAAATAATAGAAAAACCTTGTGACCTCTCTAAAGGCCATATTTTTCATGGGATCTGTATGAAAATTGGTTTGAATGTTCATCTTGATGATTTCTAGGTCAAGTTCGAAACTGGATAATGTGCGATCAAAAACTAGGTCAGTAGGTCTAAAAATAGAAAAACCTTGTGACCTCTCTAGAGGCCATATATTTCAAGAGATCTTCATGAAAATTGGTCAAAATGTTTATCTTTATGATATCTAGGTCAAGTTTGAAAGTGGATCACGTGCGGTCAAAAACAAGGTCAGTAGGTCAAATAATAGAAAAACTTTGTGACCTCTTTAGAGGCCATATTTTTCATCGGATCTGTATGAAAGTTGGTCTGAATGTTCATCTTGATGATATCTAGATCAAGTTCGAAAGTGGGTCACGTGCCTAAAAAACTAGGACAGTAGGTCAAATAATAGAAAAACCTTGTGACCTCTCTAAAGGCCATATTTTTCATGGGATCTGTATGAAAGTTGGTCTGAATGTTTATCTTGATGATATATAGGTCAAGTTTGAAACTGGATCAACTGCGATGAAAAGCTAGGCCAGTAGGTCTTGAAATAGAAAAACCTTGTGACCTCACTAGAGGCCATACCCTTGAATGGATCTTCATGAAAATTGGTCAGAATGTTCACCTTGATGATATCTAGGTCAAGTTTGAAACTAGATCACGTGCCACAAAAACTAGGTCAGTAGGTCAAATAATAAAAAAACCTTGTGACCTCTCTAGAGGCCATACTTTTCATGGGATCTGTATGAAATTTGGTCTGAATGTTCATCTTGATGATATCTAGGCCAAGTTTGAAACTGGGTCAACTGCGGTCAAAAACTACGTCAGTAGGTCTAAAATTAGACAAATACTTTGACCTCTCTAGAGGCCATATTTTTCAGGGTCACGTACCTTCGAAAACTAGGTCAATAGGTCAAATAATAAAAAAAACCTTGTGACCTCTCTGGAGACCATATTTTCATGGGATCTTCATGAAAATTGATCTGAATGTTCATCTTCATGATATCTAGGTCAGTTTCGAAACTGGGTCACGTGCGGTCAAAAACTAGGCCAGTAGATATAAAAATAGAAAAATCTTGTGACCTCTCTAGAGGCCATATTTTTCATGAGATCTTCATGAAAATTAGTGAGAATGTCCAACTTGATGATATCTAGATAAAGTTCAAAATAGGGTCACGTACCTTCGAAAACTAGGTCAATAGGTCAAATAATAGAAAAACCTTATGACCTCTCTAGAGACCATATTTTTCAATGGATCTTCATGAAAATTGGTCAGAATTTTTATCTTGATAATATCTAGGTCAGGTTCAAAACTGGGTCACATGAGCTCAAAAACTAGGTCACTATGTCAAATAATAGAAAAAACGACGTCATACTCAAAACTGGGTCATGTGGGAAGAGGTGAGCGATTCAGGACCATCATGGTCCTCTTGTTTAAAGATATTTCTTGTTTATTTATCATTTCGATCCAATATCATCGTGCATATTACAATATTACAATTTCTCACTTTCAGGTAAATCTAGAATCTCTGCAAAAGTTCGTTAATTTAATCTACATTGAGGTTAATGTTAAATCAATCTTAATAATTATATGAGCCGTACCATGAGAAAACCAACACAGTGCGTTTGCGATAAGCATGGAACCAGACCAGCCTGTGCATCCACTCAGTCTGGTCAAGATCCATGCTGTTCGCTAACAGTTTCCCTAATTGCTATAGGCTTTGAAAGGGAACAGCATGGATCCTGACTTCGTGGATTCGCAGGCTGCATGTCTGGTTCCATGATAGTCGCAAACGCACTTTGTTTGTTTTCTTATGACACGGCTGGTAAATAGATCTATTCAGAGAAAGAAAGTATTAATGCATGTTTTGATTTAAGCTATATTTTATTTTTAAGGAGAAACGCAAGAAGCAGAGATCGGAGCAGAGATTGGAGTAAAGATCGAAGCAGAGACCTTCTCTTCCGTCGGTAATTTAAATAATTTAGCAGTAATTGAAATTCAAACACTACTTGCATTTTGTCTCCTATACACAAAGAGAGATTTTACGTGATACATTATTATCATACCACACTATATTTGTGGCTGTTACGTCCGCCCTAACCCCCTTATGTTTATAAGCACGATATCTAAAGACAAGACAGCTATTTTGCACATGTTTGCCGGCTGCATTATGAACAGCATACTTCGCGTGAATATGTAAATGTAACAGTATTTCTATGTTATGTCTTTATAACATGTTTTAGTACCGATAGCATAAATCCTGAGAATGTAATAATGGGGAGGTACAATGTATATGTAAAAGCCACGAGGTCATGTTGCAACGCCATGATCTTAAGTTATACGTTGACAATACTTGCGACTAGGACACTTAACTATATAGGGATGCTGAAACTGACAAGTAGTTGACTCTTGAAGCAAATGTCAAGGTCTTTTCACGATTTTATTTCCTTTAAATACCTTTACTCGTAATATAATTTACTTGAATCATGTACCTTTAAATATAGAGCCACGATACTCAGGGTAGCGATATAGTATTATCATAACCCTCTTGTTTTTTTTATTACAGTGACGATCCAAAGCCACCAGTGCACTGTTTGTTGGACGAGTTTTTCATATAAATCCAGCCTTAACAGACATGTACGAAGCCATGACAACCAAGAGTATTTCCATTGTGCTACATGTGGAAAGACCTTCCACAGAGTAGATACTTTAAAAAGGCACGAGAAGAATGTGCATTCTAAAGGCACAGAACAAGGGGAGACACACCTCTGTTCTTCATGTGGGATGAAATTAAAAAACAAAAGTGCTCTATATGATCATCAAGGTGTTCACATAAAGAATTACGAGTGTGACATTTGTAAGCACAGGTGTGCCAAACCTTTTAACTTAGAAAGACACTAGCGAACTCACATGAAAGAAAATCAAAGCATTGTAAACACCGGAGGACGGATTGTCTTGAAATGTATTGACTCTGTCAGGTCCGAGATCAGCAATGTCCTTTTTCTGTTGGGACTGTTAAACTAGTAAATATGTCTTCGTTTTTTTTTACAACAGTGTAATCATTTCCTTACCAAATTTCTATGTTCATTGTGAATTTAATGACTAAATATGAACAATGCAGACTATCATGACTTCACAGATGTGCATGTAGACGCATACACACAATTACATTTTGTAATAACTATTGGGCCAATATACATCAAACTATAATAACATAGGGAACAGAACTGAAACACAATTGTAAGGTCATAGAAACGATCAGACTTTTAAGGAATACACATATAAACATTTAATGTCGGTGTTGTATGACGACAGCATCTGCTTTAAAGTAACTTTTCACACTATACTTTAAAAGACGATCTGAAGATCAACTTGTTTTTACACTGTACAGTTTTCCGTTTCCTTATACTTAGAATGGTACAAGCTGTACGGAGGATTTAAATGCCTCCATGCTTGAAGAAATAACACAGGAGTCCGGTAGGAGGTTCCAACTAATCACTGTCCTTGGGAAAAATGAGTACTGATAAATATTTATCCTAGTCTGATAAGGAATACATTTTAAACTATGGCTTTGGCGTGTTGTTGTGACATTTGCACTAACTGGATGGTAAGAGTTCGGAACAGCCACGAGGAAGTTCACAACTTTGTACATTAGTGTAACATCTGCCCAGAAACGTCTTTGTTGTAAACTTGGCCAATGCAGTATTTTTACTAATTCCGTCCCACTGGTTGGATTGTGTGGATTAAACGGTTTATTCATTACCCATCGAGCTGCATTTCGTTGGATTTGCTCAATCTGTTTAATTTGTGTTTTTTGATGCGGATTCCAGATTGTCGATGAATATTCCATTTTAGGTCTAACTAATCCGGTGTAAGCTTTTTCTTTCACTTTTTGTGGGCAGTAACGCAAATTCCTTCTTAGAAATCCCAGAATACTTGAAGCCTTTTTTGTGATATTATCAATGTGGATGTTATATTTCATGTTATCACTTAATTCAACTCGCAAATATGGATGGTGATTTACTATTTCAAGGGCTTCATTTTTCATTTTATAATTTATATTCAAAGTGCCTCCTTCTTGATGAACTTTGCATAATAGCACATTTTTTAACATTGAAATCCATTTTCCAGATATTACTCCAACATTCAAGTTTATAAAGAACATCTTGAAGTAAAGAACTATCCGATTCACTTGTAATTGGCCGGTAAAGAACACAATCGTCGGCAAATAAACGGATGGACGATGTGATGTTATCAGCTATGTCATTAATGTAGATTAAAAAGAGTGTAGGACCCAATACAGACCCCTGTGGCACACCTGATGTTACTGATGTTCATTTAATAATTGGAAAAGCCTTACACAGCGCCACCTGCCAAAAGTAGCATATGTACATGTATGTGTAGTAAAATCGCGCCAAAAGTCACGTGGTCTATTTTTTACACTATACTGTCTTCAAAAACTTCACATTTATACACATTAAAAAATGATACTTTGGCTGCAACCCACCTCTATAAACCTGTTAAAATGCGTAACTAAGCAAAAAGTCTTCTAAAGCATGCTATTTATTTATGTTTCCTATTGATAGTGTAAGTAGGTCATCACTTAGGGTGACTCGGCACTCGCTATGAGTTAGCGTTGTTCTAAAATTTAGATCAACGCATGTGAATTGGCACTCAGAAAATGCATTGTTTTAAAAAACACTATTGTTGGTAACAATTTACCTTGTTCTTGACAAAATCCGCTTCAAAATATTTTAATAAAAAAGACGTTACACTGACTACACTTTATGTACAGCAAGAATGACATAATTTCACTGCGCATGCGCGAATGGCCCTGCGCGAATAACTTGAAAAGCTGAAATTGATCAAATCCGATTCAATATAATGCAAATTCTGCAAATATTGCAAAATATAAGCCAGAAGGAACAAAATTAAATAATATCAATTCCATTATTGTTGCGATTACACGTTAGAATATTCACTTTCTGAGTGTCAAATGAAAAATTAACAGAAATATGACTCGAAGGGAAAACATTGTCAAATCCGAACCCATGGCACATTCTTAAACCACCTCTATATGCCCGGCCCTGATGGGCCGTGCAATGAATGACGCGAATTCAGCATATCTGAAATAAGTAACATGACTAACTAGATATTAAGTATAAAGGACCTTGCCTGTTCACTCCTGCGGCACATTTTAGATCTTTCACATTTAGCAGAGTTGTCAACTCGAAAAATGAAATTTTCAACCTATGTGTCGATATTAATTTTATAACAGTGGAGTTTTTCGAAATACGAATATGTATGAAACACGGATACATATATTGAATAGGAATACATAAAACCCAACAGAAACTAATTTTCTGTAAACAAGACGCTTGCAAGACGATGTGGTTTTACTAAAATATATAAACTAAAGTACCATGTAATGTGTGATGTTTGTTTTGCTGTTAAAAAATGTTAGCAAATGATTAGGAGTCTATGAAATCATTTTGATATAACGTTTTTATTTGTGTACCCTACAGGTGATACCAACGGACTGACTTACAATAACGGACGTGCCTTTTCAACGTACGATCATGAGATCTATGGATGTGCCTTAAATGATCGAGGGGGATGGTGGTATTACAGCTGCACACTTGCTAATCTAAATGGAGAATATTTCACACCGGGTTCAAGTCATGGTGAACCTGGAATGACATTCAGATACTTTAAAGGTACAGAATCTTTAAAGACATCTAGAATTATATTCAGACGCGTCTGATGCAAACAGGGAAACAAGGACGTAGAGCAAAACATACACGACAAAAAGACTGAATTTGTTCAAACAAAACATTTATTATGTTTAGACAAAACATTTATTGATTAAAAACGTATAGCTATGAAAATATTAGTTGTTTGCTCCACATGTTCCGTGCCAATTTATCTTTTATGTAACATGTGTCAAAAGTTTGCTTAAATGTTACAAACATACAAAACATTGGAAGATACAGCTATGTTACTTAAACCTTATCAAAGGAAATATAATAGAAAAACATGACGAGACACTGAAAAGCGAGGAATCAAGTCTCATAACTAAATCCGGTTGAAGTGTTCATGTTGCTTCCAACAATTCCAGAAATAAAGTATAGAACGTATTTCAATATTGTTTGCTTACTGTTACCATCTTTTAAGCACCAAAGGCTCAAAGTGAGCTTTTGTAATTGTTTGGTGTCCGTCGTGTGTCCCTCCACAATTTCTAAACACGGCCTGCGTGATATATTCTTACGCATAAGAACTCAAAACACGGGATATTCTACGATAAACCACGATTGGGAACATGTTATATCTTAAATGAAGTGACAATGAATTCATTAAATGTATCATAAAAGCATTTTTGTGTGAAAATGCCTGTTTTGTCACTTCAATGACACACCCTTATAAAGCAGTTGTTCAACTTTGCAGTTCAGTGGTTATGTTTAAAACACATAAAATCATTTTGCATCATACAAATACAGTAGAATTTGAAAAAAAAACATGTTGTTGTTGTTTTGTCCGTTCACAAATGTGTTCTTGGTGTTAACAAATAAGAAGATATAATATATTACATAACAGTATGTGTTTCATAGCAGTCACGCGCCACGTATTATGGTTATCTCGATCTGCCAATCCTACACCAGTCAAGTAATTCATGTTATAATAAGAAAAACATACGAGCCGTGCCATGAGAAAAAACCAACATAGTGGCTTTGCGACCAGCATGGATCCAGACCAGCCTGCGCACAGTCTGGTCAGGATCCATGTTGTTCGCTTTCAAAACCTATTGCAATTAGAGAAACCGTTAACGAACAACATGGATCCTGACCAGACTGCGCGGATGTGATGATCAAACATCTTAACAAGTGGAGCTTTCTCTGTCATATACATGTACAAGCTTGAAAACTAAGTTTATTCTCTTCTAAGATCGCTGTTCAAAATCCGTATGTAATTTTAACCATACTAATACATATTGCGACGATACTGGACTACACACGTCTGTTTCAATTGTTACTACAACTTCGAGAAGACATACGGCAGTGTCATTGCTGGGCCTTCTTGTTGTTTTTCTTGTTACTTCTTTGTTTCTTTTATGATATTAAATATAAACAGTCTTTCTTACAAGTTCGTCGTCACAGCTACCGTTTTCTTTAAAAACCAGTGTCTCCATTCTTTCGCTCGTGCAATCTTGTTCTTATTTCCTACAGCGGAAGAAATACAAGTATGTTAGATACTGTAAAATCATTTAATTTCGTGGGCATGAAATTTCGTGGTTTTGGTCAAAACGGCAATTTCATGGGGATATGAATACGTGGATTTCAACTTTTGGACATTAAATGAATAGAAATTTTACTTGTTCGTTAGGATTAAATTTCGTGGATTGACTCAACCACGAAATCCACGAAAATTAGTCCCCCACGAATATTAATGATTTCACAGTATATTTAAAATACTTAGCAAAGTCGCTAATTGTTTTCAAATATCTTCTTTGAAGTAATAGAATTCAATATGATTTTGATGTTGCTTTTTTCTAAAGAATTATATCAATCACTTTTGTTCTTGATTTGGAACATATGCAAATTGTAATGTCTTTTCCATGTTCTAAACCAAGTTTAAAAACATCTTAGAATACACAATGAAAACATGATATGTCAAAAGATGAAGACTACCATGTTTTAAAATACAAACCGCGAAATATCAAAAGCAGACGACTTCAAAGTTTCAAAATATATAATGAAAACATTAAATATCATGGGACGATGAGTACAAAGTTCTATAATACACAAATGTAAAAAGCTACAGTTAAGGGCAGACTAGATTTTTAAATATAATCAGTAATTCTTGACTGATGTACTGTTAACACAAAAAAGTTCTAAGTCCGATGTTAAAAATGATCATTTCTTTTTTCACCGAAAACATGGTTTAAAAATCAAACAATATTCTGCCAGCCAACTGGGCTACGAAACGTTTGGTCTGAAGGGTAAGTAATATGGAGAACAATAAATGTATGCTAAGAACGAACTTGCGTCATATTTGATGCATGCAAACATTCGAGGCTACAATCCTGCGCATGAAGTAAAAAGCAATATGCAATTAGACCCCAGTTAAATGACATTACACTAAATAATTCTGTATAAATATAAAGTGAAACTAGATTCAATTTGAATCAATGAGAATAGCAATACTGCCCATGACTAGCAGATGTTCATGCGAAGCCAAAGGTTCAGCCCTTGCAACTTCCACTTTCAGATCTACAATTTCTGGTCGGCCAAACGTCCATAAAATGTTAAAAATGAAGATAATCAACGCAACATAAAATCGATTTTGCAAGAATAAAATCTCTCTCTTCAAAGACATGAAACTGTCAAGTCAGATATTGATTGGTACTTTTTGATTTTTGATATCAACGATAATTGTCATAAAATGCATGCCAGTGTTTGCGCATCGAGACCTTAATTGCTTTACAATGCGTGTGTGTGTGTGTGTTTTTCTTTTATTTTGACTTCGCAAAGTTGATCTACATTACATTTCTGTCATAATATATCAAAACTATTGCAATAAAATTCGTTTCATAATCTTTAAGTGAATATTTACACAAATCACAAGCGATAGCTGTCTACAGCATCGAAAGAAAGTTAATCTCTGATGGCAGTTAAATGTTGTGCTAAAATGATGGATTCATTATTCGTGATGATCAAGGTTCTGCTATAAACAATATACCTATAATCCAGTTATTACTTATAAGAATCGGGTGTGTCTTATTCCGTTCACTCGCCGTTAGTTTATACCACATACCATCAGCGTACTTATCCAGAGGCAGTACCTTTATCCGGATATCTCCATATCTGGAAAGAAATAAGAAATTCATAGTTACATCATCGTTAGTCTCAGTTAACAGCAAAGTACTAAGATAGCAATTAGCTATTCCTATTAAACAATATCCTGTTTTTATTTTTCTACCTTGTATCACAGACCGCTGAGTATCAATCTAGACTAAGAAACATAATCTGGATATTACCATATTCGGAAGAAAATATGAAGTATATATTAAAACTATTGATATTTACCTCTTAATTCCTTTTGAACTTCAAGTTTATTTACAAATAAGCATGAGTCCCACTTTATGTGGGCAGCATCAGCATATACATTTCTATAATACATACATTCAGTAATATATCACATGACAAAAAGGAAAACGGCTACAAATTGTTCATATATAGGGCTATATACAATGATTGATTTCTTATATGTATACACAATAAGCAAGAGCTTAACAGCAATTATGTGTTCGAACTCAAAGAAGGCAAAGTGATTGACGTCATTAACTTTCAATTAAAAGCGTTGTTCTTAATGTTCAAACAATGACTGAGATTAAGCATGAATAGCCACGGTCTAGAAACTCTGCCTCATCAAATCAAAATCAGAAATTTATGTAAGGATGTGTAAATGATTGGCATTTATCAAAAACAAATATAAAGACAGGAGTAAAACAATTTGACAACAATGACAAAATAACAAACACAATGAGACACCGTCTTTGCAACGGTCAATGGCATGAGCAACACTGAGGAAAATAGAAACTGGTTGATTGTCCGCAGCAAACCTTGCTCTTTACTATTTCCATTCCCCATGTCCTGTCCTCAAGCCACAGCACAGTGAAAAGCAGTGAAAATAAAAGAATAGAATTTGCGATTCAATTTTTGCTTTTCGGCACATTATCTCTATTTGCAAAATTCCGTAACAAACTTTAACTTATCTAAAGAAACAAGCATTTAGATAGCCTTGCTACAACAAGTAAAAGAAAACAATGTCTTCATATAACTTGTGAAAATGGAATTAAGCAAAAGTGACTTCATTAATAAATGTTTTATATATTAAGTATATCATGTACACACGCTCTGTAGTAAGCAAAAAGAGCAGTGTATCTAAGCAATACATTTTTGGTTGCGGGTTTACCCCGCTACCAAAGTTACAGGTGTATTTCTGACATTCATATGATGACATCTTTATTTCGTTGTAAGCCATTTATGGCCCATGAACATACAATGTACATATAATATCTCATATACATGCAGGTAATTGCAAGCATATATCCCTATAACTAAACAAAACAGTATACACAATTTTTAAACGCTTATATAAGCAAACAAGTGAATAAATAAGCGGGAGAGACTGTTGCTTCTAGGCAGTAATAGACTATATTGGAAAGATTCATTTGAACAAAAACGGACATGAATTACAGATTTCTTCTCTTTTCAAAGGCTTTAAAGGTATATGCTGCCTGTTTTCTCATGGAGTTTACGTTATCAGTTGATAAAAGCTACATAAATTTGTAATAACTTGGTCTGACACGATAGTACTTATCTATATATACTTTACGTAATTCATTGTATAAAGGACATTCACATACAAAGTGATATTCATCCTCTAGCTTATAACAACAAGGACATTTTCTTTCATTATACGGAGTGCTCACTGGCTTTATCCACCTGCCACATTCTACTTCTAATCGATGTGATGACACTCTTAGTTTAGACAAAGTAATTCTATATTTTTCTACATTAACGTAAGAAAGGTATGACTGAAATTCAAAGGAAGCTATATTTCGATAAAATAGTGCCCTACTTGATTCTTGCAAGCTAGCGTTCCAGTCTTGGTAATATATATCGCGTACTCGTTGTTTAAATAAATTTAAAAACATATTTGGGTTTCCAACGCCTTGGTTCAGCCATACTTGATAAAAGCCAAGTCTTGATAACATATAGCATCTTTATTTTATTCCAAATTACATCCAAAGGATGTTCATGTGCTACACAAAATAGTCACATTCATGAACAATGCAGATGGATTATAAATGATCGAGCAGTTCTGATTCAATATGTATCCATTCACACTGACCATTTAGATTATATATAGCCTATGGTTACATCACAAGCTAGGTTAGACAGAGTTCATCTTAGATATGAGGCACATTTGTATTTATTTCTCATTCATGTATATTTAGAGATTGTCATTTAAACAGAAAATAAATCTACCAAATCCCGCAACCACCAAAGGTCTCAAGGCTTTGATTTCGTTGCAAACTAATAAAGAAATTTACCTCTGATTAACCAGTCTTGACAAGAATTGCTGGTCATTCTCTGTCTCAGGTATAAATCTATCATCAGGTTCATTCTTCACTCTGTCACCAAGTTCGACCATCATTTCATTCAGTTTTCTCCACAGAGATTGTGTTCGTTCTGTCGCAAACAAATACACTAAACCACCATTGAATATCCCTTCTGTAACTGAAACAGGATTCACCAACATATCAACATCCGTCATTGCCTGAAATTCTACCAGAGGGTTTGCAAACCAAGTGTAGTCAAACTCAAAAAGTAGAACGTCTATATTGTTTAACAATAAGGACAGGATTATTTCTGTTCGACGAATTAATATCTTTATGTAACCCACATGACTATATTCCTGGTTTCCATTTGGCGTACCAATGTCGGATACAAACACATTTATCGCCGGCCAGTCCTTCGTTAAGTTTTCTTTCGATTTGTGATCCCCTGTAATTACTAGAACAGATTTATGAATTCCCATGCCTTTCGTATTGCATAACCAACTATACGCAAATGGTAGGAACGCGTCGTTAACTACAGTAACCATGATTGTCTTATTGTATAAGCTTATGTTCCTGGCAACTGAAAGGACGTCACTTTTTGAAACGCCGAGTTCTTGTGTCACAGCTGACACAGTCAGATTATCCAATTTAGTAATGCCTCTATCCATATCCATTGTAGTTCTTGCTGAACCATCTTTCGTACTGTCCATGGCTCCGTCTTCTTTGTTGAGTTGTACCGTTATGTCTTGTACATCTATTTCACCTTCTGTTATTAGCATGGATTTTGTTTTTACTGCTGATATTTCACTGCCTATGACTAATACATCATCGTGATCGTTCTTTCTCTTTAATCTGCTCACATCGCCTATCAAATAGTTGGATATCAGAAGTATAATCGCAAGGCCTACTGACAGCAAGCAGCAAATTAACTGTCTCGGCCGAAAATTCCTTACTCCTAACATCACAAGTAAGATTCAGTTGCATGTCAAACTTTACAAGGCAGTAAAACTGAACCATTTAAGTTTTGTCCATTTTAATGTTACACATATTAGGCCTACATTCACATTTCTAGCATTACTCTAATTGCTACGAATACTTTCAATCCAAATAGTGCACATGCATAAGTTGATCATAGTACGAGTATTACTGCAGTAATAATTTCAATAAATGCGCTACCTGTCGTCTTTTCAGTTTCCGTTGTACATATCCTTCCATTCATAGAAACCATATGAAATCAATTTTGTTGCGACAGATTGGGATAATTGTTCACAAAGAAATGAAATGTTTTGTTTCTGTCCTGATGTTACATTCTATATATTGATTAGATTCTGAATGGTTATTGAAAATTCTATAACCTATATACATATAGGAGAAAATCAATCAACGGTTATTTTGCGATGACCCATGCGCGTGCAAAGTAGTGACGCCATCCTCTTTGTTTATAGAATGATACAGGCGCGTAGCATGAAATGTAGTTCGATCATGTCGTAAAGAGTAGTTATCATTTTTTTCTAACACTGTTTATACTAGTATGTCGTGTTAGAATCGAAATAGCGAAGTGATTTATTGTAGAATATCCCGAGTGTTTCTTTCTTATGCTTAAGAAATAATTTCGATTCTAATATGTTCTTTACTGTAAAATTTATATCAAATATGATGGAACTGTTTCTTCGTGCAAGCATGGCGCCAGTAGTAGGTATTTATTAAAACAGACCAGGACCGGAAACGGTAATACGTCTTGCGGCAGAATTCAATTCGGGCGAAAATTACTGCGAATTATTCAGCAAAGCGAATAAATAATTCAGTATGTGTATAAATTAATCAAAACATTTGTGCAATGTGATATTTCGTGTTAAAAACATGTTATTAAGCCTTCGAACGGAACAAGGCACATGGTTTTGATAAGGTCTAGATCTATTTATGAAAAAAACATAAGGTATGGCTGATAAATTAGTGCATGTTGCTTATATTTACTTTTCACATTTAAGACTCTTCATAAGAGAAACAACAAAGGAACGGAAACTTATGCCGTGTGATGCCTTGATCCGTCTACGCAATAATGAAACAGTAGATCTATTTGAAACATTTATATTTGAAACATTTATATCAATGAAGGATATTTATATGTTCTCTGGGTTAGTGTACAAAGTTTCATAATATTTGTTTCACTGACTGGTCATGCTATGTGACTCGCAGTACAAAACACCATTGGAAACCATTTCAGCTCCATGTTCGTCTTTACGTTTAAAATTTACGAGTCTATCAATCTCGGCAGTTTATTCATCTCATTCAAACATCACAAATTCAGTTCTGTGAAGGCTTTTGAAGTATCGCTTTGCTTGCATACACTGGATACGAGTCCAGATTGTATGGGTCTTTGCGTCTTTCAGTCCGGCACCGTGCCTGTCCTGTCCCGAATACATATTAATGAGTTATTTATAAATTGTCAGTCAATATTAATGATTAGTTGATAAAATTGTCATTCAATAGAGATTTAAATTCGATTTGAGCAGTTAAAGTTAGATTTTAATACATCAAGTATATTTGGTCACATAACAAAATGTAATAAGTATATACAAATTGACAAATATTCTGATTAAATACTTTATGAAATGTATCACAAAGTATTTGAATTTTTTATGTGAAATTGCCTAAAACGTATCACACAGTATTTGATAATTTTTTATGCGAAAATGCCTAAAACGTATTATAAAGTATTTGATATTTTTATGCGAAAATTCCCAAAACGCATCACAAAGTCTTTGATACTTTTTTATGCGAAAATACCTAAAACGTATCCCAAAGAATTTGATTTTTTAAAGCGAAAATGCCTAAAACGAATCACATAGTATTTGATATTTTTTATGCGAAAATACCTGTTTCTGTTGCTTCGATAGTAATATTTTAAAACAATTTGATAGATCCTCATCTTGGTGTGACCACTGCAGTCCAGCGGTTATGTTTAAAATACATATGTATTTGTATCATCCAATGTACAGCAGGCGATGCACTGTATGAAGTGCTGTTCTTTCTTCGTTCGCTTATGTGTTCTTGGTGTAAACATGTATGAAATTTATTTAGTAATGTTATAATATATTTTACAATGTTGTATGCTAAGAATATATCAAAACCTTTCATAGTAGTTCCACGCCACTTATTTTCAAAAAGATAGAACTGGTATCTCGGACTGCCAATCCTTCACACAATATATGAAAGACAATCAAAATAATGCTATTACAAGAAATATGTTAATATTTAAAAAAAAAGATAGACCGGGTATTCTGGTCTGCCATCCCTACACCATGTATGAAATATATGTACAATCAAAATAATTAACGCTATGGCAAAAAAATATTTTTAAAAAAACGTATTTGTAACCAGTACAAGTTCTGTGAATTTCTATACATTCAGACCAAAAGTGTTCTATTGTTTACGAAAAGTCGTCTAGCTTAGATTATAATAGGCAAGACTTATTTTTGGTATAAAAGTACGTTGTAAAATATGTTGTTAATGTAATAAAGCTATCATAATCACATGCAGTATATTAGTTTTTCTTTCGAAGTCACGTATGTGATAATTTTTGGCCAAGATGTATTTTTCTTCGTTGCCTTTTAAACAATGAATTAGTTTATATAATAAAGCTCTTTGTCCAATGTGGCTGTATTTGGTTTATTAAGTCAGCTATTATCAAATAATTACGTAGCTACCTCAATATTCAGTTAATGTTTTATAAACATACTTTCAATTTTGGGTTGGAAGATATTAAACAAACGTACCTATTCCAAGTATCTATGATAAATATGCTTAGTTAGCTTTAACAAAGATCTTATCACACTTGCATTTAGCTTAAGTAAACTTCCGCAATCATCGCCCAGTCAACTCTGGCATAATCGGCTTAAGGATGTACGTGCGAATTTTTTCTAACGTTAAGAATTTTTTCATACCCCGTGAGCTTGAAGAACATTAGTTTCTAAGACAAACAGCAGCAGAAAAAACATAGGTCACCGAACTCGTTTTAATTTTATAGGATATTTTCTTCATCCACTGTTTACGCATTTCTGAAATTTTGTAAAATTGAAAAAAAAGTTGGTACTTTATAAAACATATAATATCCTACTTAATCTTATAGGGATTTCAGGTCTTAAGGTTAATATGAATATATGGTGATGTCAGTATTATATAAGCATAAATGTCACTAACAAATCTCTTTCATTTTTACATGTTGACATAATTACCCCACCCACTTTATTTTCAATGGAAAAAAACGTATTTAGATCTACAAAATAAATTCTGACGTTAAGATTTTCAAAATATTTTGCAGCATTAATGACGCACAAAAAAATGCTTCAAAATGGAAAGAAAAAAATTTGGGGTCACCGTGCATCTAAGAGATTTATTAAGAAAAAACTGTTAAAAAGTGGTGAATTTTGATATTTTTTGTTCTTTTTATTATAATTTATATTTTCTAGATAATATAAAGTGCTATATTGAAAACTTTTATTTTATTTAAAGCTTAACATTATATGTATCAGTCAGAAAAATATCAAAACCAAATCTGATCTACTTTAATAGATATTTGAAATTACATATCCGTACCCCATAGTAAATATTACGTCAATTTTAGGCAAATGCCAGCCAAAAATAAGGGTGAATTTTTTTTTCGCAAAAAGCATAATATATTTGGTTAAACGGTACATTATTAGCCATATTTTAATTATTTAGCATTAATTTTTGGCAAAACTTTTGTTAGAAAGCAATTAATATTCGAAGAAACATTTTTCAAAATGGCGGATATCCTGAAAAAAAAAACGCTAGTACATCCTTAAGAAGCCGCTGTCGCTAATTAGATACCCGATTCAACACCTTTGAGCAGTGGTAAGTTATATTGTAGAACGTGTGAGCTGCTTACATCATGTTAAAATTTGGGGTTTCAAAGTAGCGGCGCAGCGCGGAGTGACTGGATATGGAGCAGCGGATTCTGTTTAATACATCACAATGAACACGATGTTGTTACAGACTGAGTCAAGACGAGCTTTCATATTCTTTTGATTGAGACGAAATATATTAAGTAGATTTGGTGAAAATTTATTCATCTGCACATCATTCCGTCAGTCTTTGTAACCGTATTTCCAGATAGAAGTGTTTAAATACAAAAAGAAACACCACTTATTTGAGAATCACGTTCATGTTTATTTTACAGAAAGTCGTCTATAATTGATTTTGACCTATGACCTACTAACAAAAAAATAAATGCATGTAACATCTATGTACTTGAAGTTTGATGTCACAGGCCAACGATGATTTTTTCCTTAGCCGTTGTAACTGGACCATGCGCGTGTAAACATAAACAAGATGGACTGCAGGGGTAAACCCCTTCACCTTGGTTGCACTCTATTCTTCCAAATAATCGTCTTACAAACTCTATTAGCTATCACAATAGCCACAGGGCACTCATTACCAATATTCTCGTAGATGATATGCTAATTAGTGTTTCAAACATCATTCTTCCTAACAAGAAGAACTACATCTGTCATTCTCCGTTTCCGAGAATACCAACTTCATAACCGGGTTTATTGTCAGGCAGGTCCATGTTCAAAATCCGTTTGTAATTTTAACAATAATGATGCATCTTGCAGGGACACTGGCCAACAGTGCAAATCAATATGAAACTGTCCATGCTGGGCGTTCTTGTTGTTTTCTTTTTCTATTGACACCCTTGTTTCTCTTTTAATTTGATGGTAGAATGTTATCATGGTATCTCCAGAAAAATACTGTTTTAATATAGTTACTTCAAGTTGTTACATATAAACAGTCTTTCTAACAAGTTCGTTATCACAGTCACCGTTTTTTGTTTTTTTTGTTTTTTTTTTTCACAAACCAATGTCACCATTATTTAGCTCGTGCCATGCATCTTGTTTTTATTTCGTTCAGCAATTTAAGAAATACCTTCATCTGTATGTTAGATATATTTAAGATATTTAGCAAATTCACCAACGCTTTATATTTCCTTGAAATAATTGAATTTCATAGGATTTTGTTGTTGCTTATTTTATATCTTGTTGAAGATTTCGTTTAAAGTCCAAAACTCACAATAATCAACGGATTCAAAAATCATATAATACAATGTATTTTGCTAGCCAGATTGACTACGAAACGTCAGATCTGGAAGATAAGTAATATGGTGAACATTATTCTAAGAACCCATGCGACCTTTCGTCATATTTAATAGATAGAGGATATTACATGAGTGTTTTTTTTTTCATACTGAATCTATTAAACGAGTTGAATAAAATAATAAAGTGCGAGGTTCTGCCGAGCATTTTATCAATTTTATTCAACTCGTTTAATAAATTCAATGTGGAAAATCACAAATGTAATATTGTATTTATCACATGTCAGGTTTTCCTATAGAAACATAAAAGCTTCTACTTTCTTTTGCTATATAAACAAGTCAATTTCACCAACGTCTCCAATACTATAAATGACGTCGACGTCAAAGCTTTATTACACTAGTGTATTATCATTTTTAAATAATGGCTTTATTACAGTCCCGCAACGTCAAACGTGATAAACGAAAATATTCATGCAATTCAAGACCAACAAGACCCTAGTTTTCGGGGGTATTTCACTTAAAGTGATGGCGCATATTTCCGTACAGATATAAAGTGGAGACAAACACTTATAAGAGAAACAAACAAGGTTCAGTTTGTTTAAATGAAAATGGCAAAACTGCCCACTCTCAGCAGATGTCCGTGTAAAGCCAAGGGTTCAGCCCTTACAACTCACACTTGCGCGTTTTCTTATAGGCCACACGTTCATAAAATGTTTAAAATGAAGACAATCGACATTATATAAAACCGGTATTGTAACTAGAAAAATTCTCTATTCAGAGACTTGGAAATGTCAAGTCAAATAGTGATTAATGCGTTTTGAGAATTTTTTTACTCTTGATATCAAGAATGGTTGTCATAAAATGTAGGCCATTCGTAACTTTAATTATCACCATGCTTAATGTGTAGTTGACTTAGAAAAATTGCTCTACATTGCACTTCCATCATTATCTATCAAAACTATTGCAAAGGAATTTGTTTTATTATTTTATACACACAATCATTAAGTAAATATTTACGCTAATGACAAATGATAAAATGTATACAGATGCAGGTAGCTGTCCAAATATGCGTTTCAAAGATTATGCAATATATATTATAACAAATTAATATTTGAAGTAAATTAACTGTTAAGTTAAAATGATGGACTCATTTTGTATGACCAAGTTCTACTAGTAGTATACCTATAATCCAGTTATTGCTAATAAGGATCGGGTGTGTTTTATTCCTTTCATCCGCCGAAAGTGTATACTACACACCATCAGAACACTTATGCAGAGACAGTACCTTTATCCAGATTTCTCTACATCTGGAAGGGAATAAGTTTATCTCAGACAACAGTTACCTATTCCTATTGGTTCGTTGTCTTTTCAAGCTGGCATCGCATACCGCCGGGTGTCCATCCTCACCAAGACACTTAATCCGGATATCGCCCTAGTCGAAAGAAAAGTATTTTCTAACCATTGTTAATTTCCTCTCAATAACTTTTAATAAGCACCATGTTGAGAGAAGTTAGTGTTCGAGCTTAAAGAAGGCAAAGTGGTTGGTTGTCATTAACTTCCAAATACAAGTGCTGTACACAACGCTCAAACCCTGAGGAAGATTTTGTAGAAATGACCACGTTTCAAGAACGCAGCCTCACAATAACAAAACCCAACAGAAGTGTATGTATGGATGTGTAAATGAATGAAATTTACACAAAAATATGTAGAAAAGGTAAAACAATTTGACAACAATACCAAAACCCTACTGAAGTGTATCTATAGATGACTGAAATTTACACAAAAATATCTAGAATAAGTAAAACAAGTTGACAACAATGACAAAACCCTACAGAAGTGTATCTAATCAAACAAAATCTTGTTACGTAAAGGTGAATTAAACAGTTGTCACGTCCCCATGCTTGATGAAAAACGATTTGCAATAACTTTCGAAGAAATAAAGGTTCAATTCTCCGTTCGCAATTATTTTATTGTTATGAATTAGAAAAGGGGTGACAATTGCATTTTTGTGAATACTGTTTGGCATTTTTCTAATTCGCCTCAGCAGATACTTCTTTTTCTAAGGTAGTGCTTTAACTGTTAAAAAGTAAAACATTTTGAAAATGAAGTCTGCAAAAGAACGGATCGGATACGACAAAGTCATTCGTCGTGGCTAAAAACTGCATTGTTATTCGTAAGTTTACAAAAGTTTGATGCTACGACATTTCAATGTTCTAGTATGTGAAAACTAGACGATCTTGGTAGGTAAAGGATTTCAATACAAATTCATTGTATTTTAGTTTAGCAAAAAAAAAAAAAAAAAAAAAGAATAAAGGAAATAAATAAAGACATGACAAATCGTTTTTTTTTTTTTTGCAGACGATTAGATACAATCACTGACTTTCGACTCGAGAAGGAGCAATTACAGCTCAAAATATAATTGGAGGTTTTTGTCACTACATATTTCAGTATGGAGAGACCTACTCTTAAAACGAAGAAGAAAAAAACATAATAATGTGTCATCTTTTATTCCGTAAAGAGTTACCATATTTTAATATGCTTTTAACATTTGAAAAATCCCATAACTGGTCTTATTCCTTGTAAAAGTCGGTTCAAAAGCTCTTCAGAGCTTATTTTTCGGCGAACGCCGTCTAAGAACGAATTCGTTACCTATGCCACGTGACTTCAGTTTGCAAATCAAACTACTTGATAACGCATTATAGATAATTTATCAAAATGGAAGATTTATGCAACACTCTGCCTGATTGGACGAGAGTGTCAATTTCTTTCACTCTG